>NC_067472.1:15480979-15643479 GCF_947179515.1 Apodemus sylvaticus | reverse complement strand
TGTTTCGTTTTTGTCGTGTTTTTGTTTTGTTTGACACAGGGTTTCTCTGTGTAACCGCCATGGCTGTCCTGGAACTTGCTCTGTAGAACAGGCTGGCCTTGAACTCTCAGTGATTGAAATGCCTCTGCCTCCCAAGTGCTGTGATTAAAGGTGTAGACCATGAACACCTAGCCACTTTTTTTTTTAATTTATTTTTTTGCTCTATATTCCAGGCTGGCCTTGAACTTGTGGGTAATCCTCCTGCTTCAGCCTCCTAAGGGCTTCCAGGCCTTTATTTTTCTCTTAAGTACTTATTTTGTTTTTAATCATGTGTGTTTGCCACATGTGTATCTGGAACCTCTAAGTGACAAACAGGCAGATATCCTGGAAGGTGGTGTTAGAATAAGGTGTGAGCTGCCCAATGTGGGTGCAGGGAATTGAACTTGGGTCCTTCTGGTATAATTTTTTTCCTTTTTTTTTTTTTTAAAGATTTATTTTATGTGAGTACAGTGTTGCTGTCTTCAGACAGACACTCCAGTAGGAGTCAGATCTCATTATGGATGGTGGTGAGCCACCATGTGGTTGCTGGGATTTGAACTCAGGACCTCTGGAAGAGCAGTCAGTGCTCTTAACCACTGAGGCATCTGTCCAGCCCCTTCTGGAATAACTTAATACACACTCTTGACCACTGAGCTATTCTCTGGCCCTGGACTACGGATTCTTTAATCCAGCTCAGGGAAAGATCCCAGCATGAGTGTTTGATGTCCATGCCGAACAATCTACGTGGTAATCATAAAGTCTGGAGAAAATAAGATGACTATACACCGCCAGGGTGCCCCACCCTCCCCATCCTGCATAGGCTGTCTACCTCACTCAACAGGTTGGCCTGGATTTTTCTGATGGGCACCTATCCACACAGAATATAGCAAGAGGATGGGAAAGTTTGAGGGAAGGTTTCCTGACCAGGAATGATCCCTTCGAAGCAGGGACAGAAGTGAGACAGCATAAGCCAGTCAGGACACCAAGAAACTGAGGGTCCTCTCTGCGTGGACACTGGTGCTCTGGGATTCTGGGGCAGACTGGGGAAGAGGCCCAGAGAGAAAGTTCTAGATGAAGGAAAGTTAAACCATGCTGGTTCCACTTTAAAAGTTAAAACTTGCTTGTATATTGCACGACCATTTGGGCACCTCCCCTACCCCAACCTAACTAAACAATGTTTGAAAGCACATAAAACTTAGATGCGCTGTTCCTGTGGGAAATGACAATCACAGGAAGGATATGTTTGCATGCAGCTGATTTTGTGTGTGTGTGTGTGTGTGTGTGTGTGTTTGTATGTGCAGGGAGAGGGAATGTGTGTTTGGAGGCCAGAGGTGGATATTGAGTGTGTATGTGCCTATTCAGAGGCTGGAGGTGGCAACTGAGTGTGTGTGCTTCTGCATGTGTGCACGTGTGCAAGTGTGCACGTGTATGTTCTGAGGCCAGGTGGACACTGATTTTCTTGTTCTTTCATTCTTGGCCTTCCTTATTCCTGGCCTAAGACCTGGATCTAGGCAGGCAGGCAGCAAACCGGTAATCCTCCTGCCTCTGAACCTCTCGGTGCTGGGGACGCACTCAGTCATGCAGCCCTTTTTTGTAGGTGCTGGATAGGAGCACGTGCTCTTCCTTGAGGAGCCTCTCTCCCAGTCCTCATTCCCTAGGGGACTGCAGGTCTCCCAGGCCCTGGGGAGATAGGCTGGGGATGGGTAGGAAACCCAGAGTCACATCAGACTGGGGGACAGGGTAGAGTCAGGGGAGAGGCAAAGGTGGGAGACAGGCGGAGGCAGGAAAGTTAGGGAACTGGTGGGGTAGAGGGGTTAAGTCACGGATGACTTGTGAAAGTGGGAGAAAGGCCAGGACTGAGGAGAGAACAGATGTGGTCAGGTGTTGGCCTGGAGAAGTTCTTAGTAATAAAATATACAACTCCCAGGGTGGTTCATGGCTGCATCCCTCCTGCACTTCGGAAATTGAGGAGAGTAGCGGGTTTGAGGCCAGGCTAAACCACAAAGTTCGTTCTAGGCCAGTCTCTGCTACCCAGGTACTGTTTGGAGAAAAGAATGAAAACCAGAAAGACAGTTCAAGAGCAGTGCGAAGGAATCCCAGCCTAGAGAGGGAACCTGGGGAGCCCTGAGCCACCAGAGATGAGGAGAGGGCAGTCGGGGGAAGGAGACACATAAAGGGCGGTTATGGCTGGCCAGAAGTAGGCGGTGGGGTGGATGGTGCTTGGAGTGTGCTGAGGGAACAGTCTCAGGGTGACAGCCTGAACAAGCACACCACCAGGGAGAGTCCTGGACACACACGCACCAAGCACGTGGCCAGCTTACTGTCAGCTGCACGGAAGTTGTAATCACCTAGGAGATGGGTCTCTGGCACACCTGCTGGGGGTTGTCTTGATGGTTCAGAAGTGGGAAGACTCAGGCACTGTGGACAGAGCCATTGCCTGGCTGGAATCCTGCACTGTGTGGAGAAAAGTGCACACATGCATTGCTGTTCCACGCTGGCTATGACATGGCCAGCTATCTGGAGTTCCGGCCACCGACTTCCCCCAGATGGGGGACTATAATCTTGACTTGTGAGCAGAAATAAATCCTTTCTTCCTTAATTGTTTTTGTCAGCATTTGGTCATGGGACCCAAACATGTAATTAAGCCACTAGCCACATATTTCAAGAGGGTGGTGTTGGGCTTCAGCTATTTTTCAAGCAAGTCCTCACTCCAGTTAAGTGTTTACCATGTGAGCATTAGGACCTCAGTGGATCCTAAGTACCACATACAAACCAGGGTGGAGCTGTGAGGGCGGAACCCCAGTGCCAGGGACACAAAAGCAAACGGATCCTAGAAGTCACTGGACTGTCAGCCTGGCCACACTAGTGAGGCTCAGGGTCAGTGAGGGCTCCAAGGTTAGTCCTCAGTTCCAGGAGAGAGAGAGAGAGAGAGAGAGAGAGAGAGAGAGAGAGAGAGAGAGAGAACAAGCTGGGTGGTGGTGGCACAAGCCTTTAATCCCAGTATTTAGCAGGAAGAGGTAGCCTTTAATCCCAGGACTTGTGGCAAAGACAAGTGGATCTCTGTAAGTTCAAAGCCAGCCTGGTCTACAAGACAGGACAGCCAGGACTACACAGAAAAACTGTGTCTCAAACAAATGAGCGAACAAACAAACCACAAAGACAAAGCAAAACACATGAAAAAAAAAAGTGCCGGGCGGTGGTGGCGCACGCCTGTAATCCCAGCACTCGGGAGGCAGAGGCAGGAGGATTTCTGAGTTCGAGGCCAGCCTGGTCTACAAAGTGAATTCCAGGACAGCCAGGGCTACACAGAGAAACCCTGTCTCAAAAAAACCAAATCCAAAAAAAAAAAATATCCCGAGATATCAGGGCCTGCGAAGACAAAGCCGACATCTTTGAAACCTGGCCTATGACTAGAGAAGTGATGTCTCAAAACCCTTTGGTCTTTGAGATAAGTCTGCTACCCAGCTGTCCAAAGCCCTACTTTGGGTTGCCTTCCCTTCAGCCTAACCCAGGATGGCAACAGCACCTCTGAGCCCTTGTCTAACGTTCCCTCCTCCCAGCTACAGCTGCTGACCTCTCACTTTCTACCAGTTTTCAAGATAAAACTGGACTTGGTCAAAGAGAGCTACAGGAAGGGCTGGGAAGGCCAGCTTCTTCTTTAGGGAAAGGGACTTGTGATCCGACTGAAGGGTGCAGGCTGGCTAGAGTGATCCTTTTTTAAACATTTATTTTTATTTTATGTACGTGGGTGTTTGCCTGCATTTGTTATGTGCACTTCGGATATGCCTGATGCTCTTGGAGCCAGAAGAGGGCGCCCTTTGGAATTGGACTTCAATCGGTGTTTCAAGGAGCTGGGAACTCTGATTCTTGTCAGAACAGAAAATGTTTCTAACTGCTGAGCCACCTCTCCTGCTTTCCCTTTGAAAAGGGGTTGGAAGTGAAGCCAGCTTAAAGGTTCTGTAGGTTGTGTAAGGATAGCTGGGGTCTGAAGGAAAGCATTAGGGTTCAGGTTAGATGTATCCAGGTCAGGAACTGTGGGAAAGGGGCTGAGGACAGTAAGATGAAGTGAGAAAGGATTGCTGAGGTTGTGGTTGCAGCTGGAAGAGGAGACAAGTTCTTCAGCAGTACACCAGAGCCTGGAACTAACCCTCGCCTGTAGATCTAACAGACAGCATGGACGTCTTGGCCGGTCTCTCCCTTGGTTTACCTCAGAAATTGCTTTTTCCGGTGGGGGCGGGGGTGGGAGGCTTCCCCACAGGGCCTGCTGGGGGACAATGGGGAGGACCCATATCTGGGGCTCCAGAGGAAACTGCTGACCACTGTTTCCTGAGTTCAAATATTGAGTTCCCCAGTCTCTTGGGCCCACCCTTTTTCCACCAAGCAGAGCAGGGCAGGGCAGGGCAGGGCAGGGCAGGGCCTGCACTTAACTCTTTCACTGATACAGAGTGCAGAGTGAGCTAATGTTCAACTCAGTCTCAAAACAGGACCCAATAACTCAACACAACCTCACTGCTAAGCCACATTCATTTTCTTCCTCTCTTGTGCTAGGATTAAAGGTGTGTGCCACCCCCGCCCGGCCAGTCAGTGTTTTTAACCACTGAGCCATTCCTCCAACCCACATTCGTTTTCGATACATATTCATAAATACTTCGAGCCTCCTCCATGTACCTCAGTACTACACCCCTTCCACGCAGAATTGGGTCTGGTAACTAAGAGGACTGCATTGATACTAGATGAATGAGTGCTCCTCCAACACACATATATAAACATGCATACTCATGTCCACATACACATTAACATATTTTACATACATTTATACACATATCTAGGACCTCCTCAGCTTCCCAGTCATATGCATAAATACATTGGTACACACTTAGGCAAAAAAGGTCAAATGTACACTCTATACCAAACAGACCGCCTGCAGGTATTACTTACTATGCTGAATGAGAAAGCAGTGGCCAATGTCCTTGTTAGGCCAGGCCAAGCCTCCGCATGTGTATGCGTGTGTGAGTGCATGATCATGTCCTTGGGGTCTTGAGGCCCTAGGATGGTAAAAGGACAGATAGCTGTCGAGAAGATGGGAGTATGTCAGCCAGACACTGCTTTCCTTTGATATCTTCCCGTCAACACTGTCTATCAGGTTTATTTGCAGATCCACAGAGGCCTCAGTAGGGAACTGTCTGAGGCTTCCCCTGTCAGGATAACAACACTGGGCAGGGAAGATCATGGATGGAGGACCGGGACTGTAACCCACAGCAGGGTCTCTCCTATCTTGACATTCTCTTTAATGGTGGGGAAATAGGACTTGGACTTAGTAGCTAAGAGATGCTATTTCTCCCATCTCCCTAAGGAACTTAGGTGGCCACAACCAAAGTTGGCAGGAGACAATTCTGCGTCTCTTAATCCCTCTGCAGGGGCCTTGGGGTTGGGGGAAAGGCTGGTTTAGACCTCATCTGAGATGAGGAATTGGGGTGTTTTCTTTTTTTTAGGACTCTCCTAGAAATCATCAGTCTCAGAGGCTCTAACTGCCCCCAAGATTTCCTTCCAAGGACCCCTTCCCCACAATGGGTCAACATCTTCATCCAGGGATCTTCTGGAAGCCCTACTTCAGAGTGTAGGAACCTTGGAAGAGCTAGAGGTAAGGGGCAGCAGTTGGAATGGAGGTGGTGGTGGTAGTGGTGAGGAAATACAGCATCTAAGATATTGAGGCTAGGGTGGGATTCCTAGGAAGAAAGTTTGGAACCTGGAATGAAAGGCAGACTCAGGACAGCTCCGCTGAGAAATGAAAGAAGGAAGAAATTCCTGAGAAAGCCTGCCTCCACCTGGGAGATTCTGTATATGTAGCCCTGGAACTCACTATATAGACCTGGCTGGTTTTGAACTCATGAAGATTCTCTTGACTCTGAGTGCTACCATGTCTGACAAACTTTACCAATGACTAACCAGGACACTCTCAAACCAAAAAGTCTCTTTATTGATTGGTCCCATACATGATTCAAATGGCCAAAAAAGGGGAAAGAAATTAAAAAAAAATTTTTTTTAATGAAAAAAATTTTTAAAAAATAAAAGGAAAGAAAAAGTAGGGGAAAAAAATCATTACAGCAGGGACGGGATATCCTCTTCACCTCACCCTTTCCTTTGGCTCCGGATAGCATCCTCCCAAAAGTGGCTGGCACAGAGGACTTGGCGCAAGCAACCCCATCATCCAAAAGGGAGAATGGGGAGAGAGGAGGCTCCCACACACGCTGGGGCTGCCCACTGGAAGAGGCAGCAGAGACAGGAGCCACAGCGCCCCGCTCTTGGCCTCTCCCACCCTGAGCCTCCCTCCGCATGCTCCAAGTACTGAACTGGAGCTGAGGATGCCGGCTGCTCCTCCGACTGAGCGAACACGGGGAGAGGAATGTCTGCTTCAGCTGGGGGGAAGACAGACGCCCTTCTCTCCCTGGTGGCCTTAGTGGCTCCTTTCCCTCAATCAGAGAGGTTAGGACTGGATACACAGTTTGAAGGGCTGGGAGAGGAGAGGAGAGTTCTGGAGCAGAGTGGACAAGGTCCTCTCATCCTATTCCTGACACACCGAGACAAAAACCACAGTGACAAACAAAGCAGCTCCCTTCCCTCTGTGCTCCCCAAGGGAGGGAGGAACCTCCCCACCCATCCAAAACAGCTGCTCTAGTAGAGAACTGTAAAAATACACACTGCAGAGGGTGGGGCTCGGGGACTCACAGGACCAGGCCAGGTCAGAGCCCTGGAGGCTGGGGAGACAGACAACAGGAGGTTGTCAAAAAAAGTAGTCACCAATGATCCCATGCCCAACCAATGACATGCTGCTCCAAAGTCATCACCCGAGAGGGAAAGAAAAGAGAGATGGCGAAGACTCCTTGGTCTGAAGCGGCTCAAACTGTCTAAAACAGTGTGCACACCCCCCAGCCCAACGCTCACCCCCACCTGCCCTAGCCCTCCGTCTGCCAGGAGGGAGGTAGCTGGGTTTTCCACAGGGGAATAGGGGAACATGAGTGACTTTTTTTTTAATTTACATTTTTAATAATATTATTTTTTTAAAAACTTGGAGCTGGGTAAGTGGCAAAAGGGAGGAGCCCAGAATTTTTCCCTCTGTTGACAGCCACCCAGGGGAAGGGCATTCAACCAAGGCCCCAACATTTAGCCCCTGGGGGCTGTAGGTATAAACCCCAGGACCAAAGGGATGAATCAGGAAGATGGGGCACCCAGAACCTGGGGTAATTATAGGGGCAAATGCCCTGGGTAGAGGAGGGTCAGGACATTTCTCAGAGGCCCAGGGTCCACATAGGCATCCACATGAGTACCCCCTTCCCCCAAAAGGCTCTGCAGGGACCAGGCCCAGCCCAGGGCAACCTGGGGGGCAAATCTTGGCACCTGCCCCCAGCGAGTCCAGTCCCTCCCTGAAGTGGGTGGTTGGAGGTCGCCCATTTCAGACGCCCAGTCTCTCCATTCTGTCTTCTGCTCCCTGGAGCTGGGAGGGGTAGGCAGGCAGAGCGCTGGGTGGCCGTGGTGGGGCCTTTACTGGGAAGCCTGTGACGTGGGATTCTCCGATTTGCTTTCTTGGCTGGATGGAGGCTTGCTGTTCCAGGGGCTGTTGGCGCCCAGTGCAGGGGAGTTGTTAAAGCTGTCCTCGTCGTCAATGCCGTTGGCCGCGTCAAACTGGGTGTTCTCCAGCCGGGTGATGAGCCTCTCGTCCTCGTCCCCGAACTCCCCGCCCATCAGGGTGGGCTCCCCCACCACCATCACATCCTGAGAGTGGCGGAGGTCCCCAAACATAATCGGGGCAGGGGCTCGCCCGACCCAGGGCAGCAGATTTCCCCAGAGCCCCCATACCCTCCCTAGAAGCTCAACACCCGGCCCGCTCTTCAGACCCAAGTGTAAAATCCCAACTCCTGACACCCTCAGCTCCTGGATTCCTTCCCAAAAAAAGGACTCCAGAGCATCAGAGCCTTTGGCCCTTACCCACTGAATTCTGGAAAGAAATATCCCTTTACTCCTCTAGCTCCCTAATGCATCTCCCTTAGATTTTAGGGGACCTTAAACTTCTGTCCATAGTATGTTAAGGGTGAGCAGATGGAAAATGAAAGTGACCGTGTAGGTGCACAAATATGCATGTATTCTACATATGCAGCATCCAACTCTGCACAGCCTTCTGTCAGTGTGTATTCTGATGGTATGTGCCTGCCACTCGGAATCTGCTCTGAATGCCTTGTGTTCTCACAGCTGATCCTGTCCCATGCTCTGTGTACCTATGGCTGAGCTTGTGCGATCACAACCATGCATGCACGTGCCTGGCCAAGATTCTCTCATCAATGGAAGGAGTCAGACCATGCCGGCTCTACGTGGGGAAAACTGCCTTGTGTCCCTTCCTGCTCGTAAGCTCAGGCTCAGACAGGGGTCAGGGGTGAGCGGTGGGGCAGCCCAGAAGAGAAGAAAGCCGAGATGCTTACAGGTACCTGGCTGGAGAGAGCGAAGGTGCTGGCCGGGCTTTTCTTCTTGCTGTTGCTGTTGTTGCTGTTGCCTCCGCCCGAGCTCATGGTGCTCCCCCCTGACATCTTCCGTTTCCTCCGCTTGCTGGGCTGCTGTCGCGCAGGCTCCGCTGTGCCAGAGAGAGAAGACTCAGGTGGAGAGGGCCCTGGATCCCCGTTCTCCATTCCCACTCCTCAGAAGCCTGCTTTTACCCTGTTCTCAGTCTTGGAGTCCAAGGAGTAAGAAAGGAGCGGAGGGAACTTCATGTCAGGAGGAGATAAAAGCTCCAGCCTCGGGCGTCCTGTCAAGAGCCTGTTGAGGGCTGGGGCAAGGCACTCACCGGGAGGTGCTACCATGCGCTGCCACTTCTGGAAAAGGCAGGTCTTGAGGCAGTCTCGGGGGCTGAGGCTGTAGGTCTTGTGGCGGGACATGAGTTCCTGCATGGGCTCGAGTATCACGCAGAGCTGGGGGTAGACCAGAAGGCGGATTAGATTGTGAGGGGAGAGTCCTGGCGCTCAGATGGGAGTGGCTGGGACAGCCCTGGAGTCTTACTCGGAGGTAGTTGAGAGTGGAATTGGACAGCCCACACCGGGTAATGTTTTTGGAGAGCTGATCCAGCATCTGGGGGTCCTGGGCCTAGAGAAGGAGAAAGAACACTGGCATCTGGTCACCTGAGCATGTGACAGAATGAGAGAAAAGGGCTAGTATTAAACCCATCTCTCCTCGCCTCCCCTGCTCTTAGGCTCTGTCCACAACTCACGTGCATGGCTAGGATACTCCTGGGGATGAGCTCTCTGTGCTGCCGGATACTGAAGTGCCACGTCTTTATCCGCATCATGTCGTCAAACATGAACTCCAGGTACAACCGGCCTTCCACACACACCTGGGGATAGGCTCGTCACATCCCTGCCCGCTTTCCCACACACACAAAAACGTGCCTGTCACAGCTCTCCCCTCGGCTCACGACTCTCCCCTGCACACGCTTCTGCTACCTGTGAGAGTGTCTGGGTGTATAACTACTGTGCCATGCCCCCTCCCCATATACCTGCCATACCTGGCCTTTACGCACTCACACAAGCTTAACAGATCCTCGTCCTTGTCCCAAGTAGCCAGAGAAAACCCCATCTGCTACAAGCTCTATGGGGCCAGGCTCTTGTTCACCGTACACCTCGGGGCCCAGAAAACCGACACGAATAAACCAAACAAGCGTCTGCTGGCCGTTCTGCCCGCCCGCCTGCCCTTCTCTGGCCGCTTCCCGTTATGTTATGTTCTGTCTGTCTCCTTAGGGAAACAGCTGGGGGACACACTGGGAAAGAGGAGATCCAATCCAGGTGCCCTTGGGGTTCCAGATCCTGCTGGTTTGCTGACCTGGGTAAACATGGGTTTGCCATGCTGGGTCACCATGCTGCCCTGGTCACAGTCGAGGGACACAAAGTTGCTGTGGAATGCCTCCTTGGGATGCTTAAGTACGTAATACAGCTCTGTAGCGCCCCCCTCAAAAATGCTTCGGAAGTAGCGTGGTATCAGGGTCCGGCCAATGGCTATAGAAACAGGACAAATTTTTCAGGACAGAGATACTTGAAAACGGACCAAAACAGACCTCTTAACATTTCCAGATGCAAAACAAACAAACAAACAAACAAACAAACAAACAAACAAAAGAAACAAAAAAAGCCGGGTGGTTGGTGGCACACGCTTGTAATCCCAGCACTTGGGAGGCAGAGGCAGGCAGATTTCTGAGTTCAAGGCCAGCCTGGTCTACAAAGTGAGTTCCAGGACAGCCAGGGCTACACAGAGAAAACCTGTCTTGAAAAACAAACAAACAAACAAACAAACAAAATAAAACAAAACAAAAAAAGAAACATTTCCAGACAAATGAACTCCAGAGAGAGGGTAACTGTCTCTCACAGAGGGCACGTACTGTCTCTCACAGAGGGCACATACTGTCTCTCACAGAGGGCACGTACTGTCTCTCACAGAGGGCACGTACTGTCTCTCACAGAGGGCACATACTGTCTCTCACAGAGGGCACATACTGTCTCTCACAGAGAGCATGTACTGTCTCTCACAGAGGGCACATACTGTCTCTCACAGAGGGCACATACTGTCTCTCACAGAGGGCACATACTGTCTCTCACAGAGGGCACGTACTGTCTCTCACAGAGGGCACGTACTGTCTCTCATAGAGGGCACATACTGTCTCTCACAGAGGGCACGTACTGTCTCTCACAGAGAGCACGTACTGTCTCTCACAGAGGGCACGTACTGTCTCTCACAGGGAACACTTACTGTATCTCTTTGGCCCATCCTCCAGGCAGAAGGTGATAGTCAGCATGGCATCATCCTCAAAGAACTCAGTCGTGAAAGCGTCCCACCAGAGATTGTCACACTCCTGAAGAACCCAGAGAGGAGTCCGTGAGCGATCCAACAACCCGTGGGATGGCTCTGCTGGGCCCTCCCCAGTCTCTATTTCCTGTGCCATACCTCTGTCCAGTTCTGTAGCCGTTTGTTAAGCTCAAATATTCTATAGTCGGTTTGGTTACCATATGGCGTGTGCCTCCTGGGGAAGGAGGAACTGAGGTCAGCGGGGAGCCCTCCTACCCACCCCGCTTTCTGCTGTGATGCATGCCGGCTGCACCCCACTTACCCTATCCCAGGCTCCAGGTATGTAGGCGGGTACATGGGTGTTGGGCTGTGTAAGGGAAGAGATTAAGAGAGTCACAGTGAAAGAGACATTACTGGGGAAGGCCAGGACACTCCTGTCCCTTTCCAGGCGTTTGGTTTGAAAAGAACTCACCCCACATCCCGATCCAGCATGGTGCCGGGATGGAAGGGAGGGAAGGCGTTGCCGTTCGGGGGTTCCTTCGGCGAGTACAGCTTGAAGGACTTGGAGGAGCAACCTGGCAGAGAGGACGGCACGGTATGGTGGCCCTGAGTGTCCTGGGGGCGAGCGTCCCCCAACAAAGCCTGCTCGGCCGACAGTAGAGAAAAGGGCTGCCCTTCTGGAGGCTGCCCGGTTACTAGACAGTGGGAAACTACAGGAAGGGACTACTCAAGGGTCACCCCTCAACCCTCAAAATCCAGTTCCCATCTTATTTAATTAGGAAATTGGGAGTGGGGCTGGAGAGCCGGCCCAGGAGTAAGAGCAGGGACCGGCCCCCTCGACCCGAGGACCTCAGTTTGGTTCCCAGCCTCTCATCAGGCTCAGGTCACTCCAGCTTCCAGGTCCGTGGCGCCCCCTCCTGGTCTCTGCGGGTATCTGCAGTTGTTTGCACTTACCCCAATACACCTCTCCCCCAGAATTAAAAATAAATCCAAACTTTAAAGGAAGGAAGGAGGGGACGACGAGCTGGGGGTACTGAGCCCTACTTCCAGTTCCCACTCAAGACCCTGCTGCTCTGGTTGTGCCCGGATGATGCGTAGGGATGAACAGAAGCCAGGAAGAAACACCATGACACAGAAAAAAGGTCAATGAAACGTGACGATTGTGACAAAGCTTCTTTTCTATCTGCAGAGCTTCGTTCAATCATCATAATTTTATGAGGCAGCAGGGATTGACAGTAATATTCCCGATTCCAGGATCCAGCCACTGAGGGCTCCCTCCAAAGGGACTTGCCAAGAACACACCATTAGTAACCAGCCAAGCTAGGACCCAAGCCTGGATATTCTAGTTCCCATATCCTAACCTCTGATCCCCTTCTGTGGTGTGTTCTAGCGACCAAGGGGCAGAGGGATTCAGGGAATTCTCTGCTCTTCTGCTACCCTGCAGGGTCTCAGGAGGGCAAGGGATAGAAAGATAAGGGGGGCTGGTGAGCCTGTTGGGTGGGGCCCACCAGATAAACAGTTGGGCTTTTGGCCTCCCCACCAACAGCCGCTCCTTATCAGCCCAGCCCCCATACCCTCATCAATAATGGGTAGAGTATTGTTTCCAGACTAGAAACTCAAAGTCTAACGCTTTTTGAGACCTGGGGTGGGAAGGAAGGAGCTGAGCCTCTCCTAGATAGCACTCTACTTACAAAGGGACACAGAAAGGAGCCTGGGAGAGAACCTGTGTCTAGGAGGCAAACACTGACTAGAAAGAGGTCTCTGTGGTATACACGGGTATGTGCAGGGGTGCCCCCCGCTCTGTGAAGCAGCATATATACTTCCTGGCATACTAGTTTCTGACTGCCACAGTTAAATTCATACTTGGATAGGAGCCAGTTACCCAGGCAACTCTATTCTTCCCCTCCCCACCTGAAAAGAGGGGAAACCGAGGCACAGCCTCGAAGGTTCTGGCCTTGTAACCCTTAAAACTTAATTGTACTTTGAAGGCTACCTGTGTTGGCTGCATCTGAGCCCTGCCCCCGAATTTAAACATAAGATCTATTTTCTTCCTGGGGGGGAAGAGACAAAGGAAGACCCTGTGCCAACATGTGCCATTTAATTTTCCCTCCAGGGGCCCCATATTACAATGTGGGCAAAAGGGGGGGTCCCAGAGGGGCCCAGACTACAGTCTCGGAAGGTGCCAAGAGCCAGAGCTTGCGTGTGCCTGCACACGCGTGTGCCCCATCCTGCCGAGCAGGCTTCCACCTTCGGCTCGTCCCAACACGCCTACCCAGGGCTGGAACCCAGCAGCCCCGGGCAGTATCAGGGTGCCCACAAGAGGCCCTCATCTTAGGCAGGAGTCTCACAGAGTCAGGTCCCCACACTCAAGCACTTCCCACACCTTTTTCACAGGCTAGTCCTGAACTGAACCCGTGTTTCAGGAAAACCACACAGTCTCTCCTCGAACCCTGGGACTCTCCACGCAACAGGAAGTTGGAACTTATGTAGCCCTTGGAGGACCAAGCGTAGGTCTTGAACCCAAGAGTCTGTTTCCTCAGAACTGGCCCCCATCTCTTCTTGTCCTAACTTCCTCTGCCCTGAATTTCTGGGCCTCCTGAAGAAATGCACAGCTCAAGAACTTGAAGAGAAAGAAAAGGAAGACAGCAGAATTCCTCACAGGCACTGTTGGAGACTAGGCTAAAAGCTCTGGGGAGCCCAAACTCTGGAGCCTCTAGTTACACCTCAAGTGAATGGACACAAACTCAGCATCTCTCCAAGAGCCATAGCAACTCTCAGTAGCTCCAGCCCAAAGGGCTGGGAGTGAGAAGGGGGAGGGACATCACCCTGACCATCTGTCCCTGTTGCTGCCTGTCCACAGTAGGAGGAAAACAGGGACCAAGGTGGGGGTGGAGTGAAGGAAATGTGTCTTCCAGCCCTAGGGTCAACTCCTGCCCCTCAACAATCTGGAAGCCTTTGGAAGGGGTTGAAAAGAAGCGCTCAGAACCAGCAAAGTTTGCTCAGGTTGGAAGCAGCATCCCGGGGCTGAGGAGGTACCTCCAGTTGGGCATTTCCATGGTAACCAGACTGCCCTGAAGCCAGGCCTCCTCCCTTTCGGGGCTGACCATAGGTCAAGCACGGTTGCAGCCCCCATGTTAAGAGCTGAGGCACTTCGCCCCCTGCCAACATACCAGGCCTGGGCTAGACAGAGGGCCTTCGGCCCACCCCAACAAGCTTTTAAGGTGTCCAGACTTACCTGGGAGAACTGAGGGGGGTCAGGGGAGGTGCGGGGAGCGCCTGGAAGTCCTCAGGGACCCTGGCAAGGGTGAGGACTAAGGTGGAGCCAACTTCAGCAGCTCATGTCCCGAGTGGGACAGGCCGGTCTGGCTGGGAGCTCCACTCCGCAGGCCGCACAAAGACTCGCATGCACAGCCTCCGCCTGCCCCGCGGGGTCCACAGCCCGGGGGGAAAGTTACAATGGCCACTGGGCCGGGGGCCGGGGGCCGGGGGGCCGGCCTGGGGGGCGGGGGGCCGCGGGGAGTCCGGAGCCTTCTTTGTTTGCAAGGTTTCCCTCAACAATGGCTGCTCGGCTCTTTCCTCTCTCCTCCTCCTCCTCGGCTCTGCCCGCCGCCGCCTCTCGCTGCCTCTGCCTCCAAGCAGCCCGCCCGCCCTCCCTAGGCCACCGGGCCCCTCTGCAGGGGAGGCGGGAGAGGCAGGGCCCGGCACTCACACTCACTCACACTGGCACACTCAGACACACGCAGCGCCCGCCTGCTCCTTCCTTTCTCCCTTTCTCTCCCTCCTCCCTCCCTCCCTCCTCCCTCTCCTCCCCGCTCGCTCGCTAGCTCGCCGAGCCTCTCTCCGAAGGAGGCCCCAGGGCGGGCGGAGGGTGGAGCTGCCCCGCCGGCCCCGCCCCCTCCCCCGCGAGCGAGGAGGAAGAGCGGAGGGAGGAGGGAGGGAGCGAGCGATGAGGGACTGCTGAGAAAAACAAAAGAGATTGAGACGGGGGACTGGGGACTGAAGGGATCCGGCTAGGGGGAGACCTGGACCGAGAGGAGGCCGGCGGGGACCTGCAGCGAAACGTATCCCCCAGAGCCACATGCAGGGGTGAAGGGGGGTGCTGGCCTCTGCACACTCCTAATATTTTAACCCAGTCAGCCAAACCTCCCACAGATCTCTTAGGTTAAAGGCCCGCCTGAGCTACCACGCTGGGGTCCTCTGGAGAAATCCAAGAGTAGCTGGCAGGTTTACTTTTGACGGAACCACATTTTGAGTTCATCTAGTAAATACTAGAAAAAAGGCCTGGACACTCCTGGCTTCCCGGCCACAAACCCAACCAAGTCCCAAGCCCTGGATTAGATCCCTTTACAGGGACACCACCCCTGAAGCCACGTGGATGCTAGGGAAAGTGATGTTGTCAGGGTAAAGAGGGCAAATTTGCCTATGCAAGGGTCTCCAGTAGGGCCCTTAAAAGGGACGATAGAATCCTTCTCACTACCCCAGGTCTGAAAGTTATTTAGTTAGTGAGATGGGGCTTGCTTCATCTCTCTTCTTAGGGAAAGAGATACTTCTGAAACTTCCATGGAAGTCCAAGCCCTACTACTTCAGACAGGAACTGGAAACACATGCACAGACACAACTTCAGGACGCCCCTTTCATTCTCTGCTGTGTGAGCGCATCTCCTACTACACTCCTTCCCCAACTATATCCACAAACAATCAATCCATGACATAGGCACAGAAGCAAGAAAATGATACTGTTGCACCTGTCTCTCTGTAAACACACTACACACATACACACAGCTCACTTTCACAGAAGTAGGTATCTGATACACACTCCTTAAACCCTAAATACACCCATAGCCCGGAGATGCACGTGCAGACAAATATGGAGTTAGTTAAGACCCCAGCATCCATCTAGACAGGTACTAGGACCATGCGTGTACCCTGACCTTACACACCAAAATGGTGTTATTACTTGCTAAATCCAGAACACGCTGTAACATGGATATTCTAATCAATTATTATGCAGAGATTCTCCATACCCCATCTTCCCTGACACCCCTACTCCGTTCTCGATCATGCTATACCTCAGATTTTACAAACACTGACATCTGTGGCATTTTAGCCAGAACCTGCAATAGACAACCTACTGCCAGGATATAAGACACCCCCTTTAACTTCAAATTTTAGAGTCCCAAGTTCTCTGAAGTAAGAAAAACTCCTCCTGCCGGGCGGTGGTGGAACATGCCTGTAATCCCAGCACTCTGGGAGGCAGAGGCAGGCAGATTTCTGAGTTCGAGGCCAGCCTGGTCTACAGAGTGAATTCCAGGACAGCCAGGGCTACACAGAGAAACCCTGTCTCAAAAACCAAAAACCAAAAAAAAAAAACCCAAAAAACCCCAAACGTTCCAGACTGATCTGGACAAAATGGAACACACCTGGAACCCCAGAACTTGGGAAGTTGAGGTAGAAAGACTTTGATGAGTTTGAGAACAGCTTAGACTAGAGAGTCTCCCTGGCCAACCTAAGCCATACGGAGAGATCATTTCAAAAAGGAAATACATGGTTTTGGATGTGGCAGCGCAAGCCTTTAATCCCAGGACTGTGAGTTCAAGGCCAGTCTGGTCTAAATAACAAGTTCCAGGCCAGACAGAGCTACGGAGTGAGACCCTGTCTTAAAATAAACGCACACATAAATGGAACATGTGGACCTGGGTATCGCCAACACTCAGACGGTGGAGGCAGGAGAAGAAAAGGGTCAAAAACAGCCTCAGCAAAAAAGCACAGATAAACTTCCCCAAGTGTGTTGGCAGGCGTCACCTGAGTGCACACACAGACACACGTGGACGTGTGCATGGGGGATCAAATATACAAATATCATCAGAGCGAGCGAGCGAGCGAGCAAGCGAGCCAGGAGGGCTCCAGGCTGGAAACCCAGACTCATTCGTGGGAACCTTTTCCTGGATCCCAGCAGCTCGGCCCTCCCTCCCCCTCCGCGTCAAATGACCATAGGGATGGGGGAGGAGTGTGTGCTTGAGACCCCAGCCCAGAGCTCAGAACCCCCTCATCCTGCCTGGCATCTAGTCAGACAGGAGCCTCAAGGGGCCTCCCCTTTCCCCAGAGAGAGGAGCCCTGAAGCACCAAGATGTATCAAGACTCCGACCTATCATTCAAAAGGCTCTCAGTTCCTTTTCTGTACCAAGTCTGCCCCGGCTCTGGCCCAGTTCCCCCAGTGCACAGGGCAGAAGAGGTCCAGCCAAAGGCACTAAGTCTATGTCAGAAGGGGCATAAAAATTGTTGGGGGGGTGACAAAGAATGACAAAGAGGAGAGGCCTACCAGTATTCCTAGAGGTGGGGGCTCAAAGAAAAGCAGCCCACAGTAGGAGGTACCAGCACTGCCCCCTGCCCGGGCCCCTGACCCAGGCCTCCAGCGTGCCTGCCCCCCTTCCTTTGTCTGTGCCCGGCCTCCCGTAGGCCTGGCGCTCTGCCATCCTCCTCTCCTGGCTCCCAGCCGCCACCACTGCTGCCTCCTCCCCTCCCCCTACTTCTCCCTGCCTTAACCCTTCGGAGCTACACGCTGCCCCAGACAGGTCTCAGCCCCTTAGCATCCTGCCCAGGGAGGAGTGATAACTCCTTAGCAGGCTGGTTCCTGTTTTCTAGTCAGTCAGCCCCAAGTCGTTCTTCACCGTAGGAGCGCCCAAGGGGGCTGAAGGGGTGTGTACATGTGTACCTTGTGGTGCTTCCGCATGTGCATTTGTGTGGCTGTTGTTGTGGGCTCTGGCTCCCCTCAGTCACATGTGTGGGGCATGTGCTGTCTCTCTGTTGGGCTGGGGGAGGAGGAGGAGCCCAGAGACAGCAGAGCACAAAGGAGAGACTCAGGCAGGCAGACAGGCAGCCTGCCAGAGCGCCTAGGCCCCAGGACTGCTCAGGGTGGTGGTGGTCCTCAGGCCTAAACCGCGGTAGGCTGCCAGAATGCCCTTGGTTGAATGAAGTATGTGCTCTGACCCATTCGTGCAAGGCTGTTCCTCCCCTCCTCACCCCAACTCCTATCATTCTCCACCCCCAGGCCTCTCTTTAAGCCCTTTCCCACGTGGTCTCTTCTTGAAGTCTAATGTCCATCCATTCACCAAGACGTCAGTCTGTCAGATTTCTTCATAATCAAGAAAAAGACTCTCTCAGCCATCCCTTGCGCTCTCTCTCTCTCTCTCTCTCTCTCTCTCTCTCTCTCTCTCTGCCAAGCTACCAGACATACAGAAAGAGTGAATGTTGGGACACTGACTGAAGTTGCACATACACACCCCGGGCACGGGTCCTCTTCCTGTCTCTATATTAGCCACAAAGACTCCTCCCACTAATGCATGCTAATGCATGCAGGTACTTTGCTCCAATTCCAGGACCAATCTCCCATCTTCTCCCAGCCTGACAACTTCTCCATATAAAACCCCTAAGAATAAAAATTTAAGTTTCAGTCAGGCGTGGTGGCGCATGCCTTGAGTCCCAGCACTCAGGAGGCAGAGGCAGGCGGATCTCCTGAGTTCGAGCCCTGCAGTCCCTGGTCTACAGAGCAAGTTCCAGGTCAGCCAGAACTGTTACACAGAAGCCCTGTCTTGGGGAGGGGGAGGGATGTAAAAAATGAAGTTTCAGCCCACTAGCTTGTTTGAAGCTTTGCCTTGCTTTGGGTTTTCATACATGATGTTGTAGGGAAAGGACCCAGCGGTGGGCTAAGAGCATGGACTACCTTGGCTGTCCATGGTAGCCTTGGCTAAATTGCAAAAGAGAAAACACACACACACACCAACACACACACCAAACTGGTGGGAAGGCTGTGAAGCCAGGCGGGAGGCCAGCTTGGTAAGCTCTTCTCTCTCCTCTCCTCCACCCTCTGCAGCAGGAGCCAGGGGTTCCCACATCCCAGTATTCCACAATCCTCAGGAGTTCCTATCCCTCCTCCTGGATCCTTCCTATGCCCCTAAAATGTCAGCCTCAGCGGCCACCTGAATGAAGCGTGGGCCCAACCCAGTCCAACTTGGCCAGGGTCACATGATTTCCAAGGAAGATTCTGCACTGGCAGCTTCCCTAGGGGGATTGTGTGTTTGTGTGAGTATTGAGGAACACGAGGAGAGGGCTCTAGTCCCGAAGTATAGGCTTCTCAGAATACAGGACATACAGAGGGACAAGGGATTAGGCCAGGCTAGACCCAGGACACTGACCACTGACTTACTAGAGAAAGCTGCCTCCATCGTGGAAGGAAGGGCAGTTGAGGCCACAGAGTTTTAAGGAGGGGGCTGACTACCTTCCAGGACTCTCTTTAGACTACCTCTCCATCACAAGGCTCAATTTCTTCCTCCTAGCATTTGTAGCCTAAACCCTGACCCTACGAGAAGGATTTCAAGACACTCTTGGACACAGGTGTCCCCTGGCAAGTATCTGATACCTGTTAGGGAAGGCTGTGATTTGAATTGGGTCCTCAAGTTTTCACTTAGGGGGTCAAGCATTGCTCCCTCAACTCGAATCTGCAAACCACTCTTAACTTCATGGCCTACCTGGAACTGCTACATTTCCCCCTCCCACGAAGACAGAGATAGTAGACCCAAGGGCCCAATTATCCGACACCCCCTAGGAGTGCTTTCTGTCCCTCAGGAGGGCCAACCTTCCCTGGCAACAGACAGGAAAAGTTAAAGGGGGGTAAGATGGGTTCCAATCAACTCCTCCCCCAAACAGCATCCTAAGAAACAGCCCGAGGGGGGGAAATGTCACAAAATATGTAAGAGGCAATAAGCAGCAGGGAAGGGGGGGAACCCAAACCAGCCAATCAGAACTCTACGATGACCTAAGGGGGGGTCAAAAGTCCAAAGTCACTTCTGATTGGCTAACACCCTGGAATTCTGGGAATTTCAGTCCCCCCATCCCTCCCCAGTTAGCCTCCCCCCCTCAATAAAAAAAAAAATACAAGACATCCTTAGCACCCCCTTCTCGTGCCGCTGGGCTGCTGCGCATTTATACAGATGAGAAAACCCGCCCCCGACCGAGGCCCCGCTAACTCTATACAGCCCCCGACCCCCACCATGCCTTCGACGCCCCCCACATACAAATTATCGCCAAACCAGGGGTGAGGGGACCGAGAGGGAGGGAGGGGCCAGGCGGCCTCGGGACCCACTCACCAGGACAGGCACAGCCCACTGACATCTTCACATCGCCCGCCGCTGGGGGCCCAGCCGAGTCACGATGCCCGCCCCTTGCAGGGACAGGCCGGGCATGAGCTGCTGCCGCCGCCCGCGGCCCCCGATGTCCGCGCCGCCGGCCCGGCCCGGCCTCTGCCCGGTGCGGGCCGCCCCTGCCTGCAGCGAGGGGCCTGTCAGGCGCGGAGCAGACAGGAAGGAAGCCAGGCAGGAAGGCGAGCTGCCTCTGCGTGTGTACGCGCGGGTGTGCGTCCCCGGATTGTGTGTCCGTGTGTGCGCGTGTGCGTGTGCGTGTCTGTGCGCTCCCGCCGCCGCCCTCGCGCTCGCTCCCGTTCGCGCGTCCTCTCCCTCTCGCAGGCGCCGGCTCTCCGGCCAGAGTCGGGCTGGGCCGGGCTTTATTAATATGCTAATTGTCCGGGTAGTGGGAGGGGAGAGTCGTGTCAAAGTGACCCGGGCGAGCGCGCCGCGAGCGACGGCGTGCGTGCGCCGCGCGGCGAGGGGCAGGGAGCGCTCCCGGGAACGGCATGCATGTGACGCAGCTCTTAAAAAACGAGACGGAGGCAGAGACCCCGGCGAGGGCGGGCGCTTGGGAGCGGGAGGAGGCGAAGCCTCAGCTCGGCGTCCGTCCTCCGGGTGCGCGGGGTTGGGAGCTTGGCTGAGCGGGAGCGGGGACTGGGGGAGGCGGAGCCTGGGTGGGCAGTGGGGTGTACCTCTCTCCACCCCCGGGAGGGATGGGGCGCTGACCCCTGCTTGTGCTCTTCGCGGAGACCCTAGGCATATTCTACCGACCCTGTGTGACGCGCTCCACCCGAAGCTGGGTGGGAAAAGGAGCACTAACCTAATTCTCAGAGCTACCCTTAGACTCACCCCCTTTCTAAATTAACCAGACCATGCCTGCTAAACCAGTTGCGAATAGAACTAAAAGGGTTAATTAAGTAGGGACCCCACCCTCCACTGCCTAAGGGCCTGAGGTCCGCATTTTGCATAGGGACACTAAGACTGTGGTATGACAATTAGGCTGGGGGTGTGGGGGTGGCACTACCAAGGCCATCCTTTCCTCTTGCAGGCTCTGACGCACCAGTTAAGACACTTCCCTTCCCCCACTTTCTCCTTCCAGCCCTGGAGCCTTCTACCCACCCACCCCCATCCTCCGCCCCCTGGAAGCAGCTCCCTGTTGAGGGTTTTGGAGGTGGAGAACAGGAAACCTACTCCTTCAGTGCCCCCTATCCATAGGGACAGAGGCCACAGCGCGGGTTGGGGGTGGGGCATCCTGGACAGTCTACGTAAGAAACACTCTTCCAAAGGGAGAACCCTCCCAACCTTCAGGCAGTCCTCAAGGACTCAACCCAACCCGTACAGGGGAAGAACTTCCATCCCTTCCCCAAAGCCCAGCCCTAGCTGCCTCATAAACAGGAAATACCTATTAGCGGGGAGGAGGGCAGCTGCTCGAAGGAGTTCCGGGGAAGGGGGGTCCCCAAGCCTTAGCTTCTCTCTTTTAAGCTTCGTGGTGTATTCCGTGGGTAGATTCTGGGGACCAGGGTTGGTATCCCTTGTCTAAGATTTCTGAACTAGACTGGGTCGATTGGCTTTCCTTTGTTGCTAAAATGGGGATTGTGTGATAAAGGTGTTTGATTTCCCTACTCCGATTTAGGAGTTTGCACAGCTGGCTTGACTGTCCGGGCGAGAGTTACTAAGGTGGAAACTAAAGTCCTATGAAACCACGTATCCCAACCTTAGGTTTTTTTTTTTTTTGTTTTTTTTGTTTTTGTTTTTGTTTTTTTTTTTTTTTTTTTTTTGCTAAGGGGCGTCTGAGGATTGGAAGGAGGGCGTGCGTAGGAATAAGAATACCCCTCCCCCAGTGTTTAGACTAAGGGGAGCTCCTCGGGATTACGCCGCTTGCAGTCGTCCCCGCCCCCACCAAGGGCATAGAAGGACTTGACAAAAACCATCCACACATCAGCATTTCCTTGGCAGCATCCTCTGCCAGAGTCCATCTCCTTTCCACTTTCTTTCAGAGGTCAGCACTAGAGGGAGTAGAGAGGATCTAAAGACCTAAGGCAACAAATAAATAG
The DNA here is from genome assembly GCF_947179515.1 of Apodemus sylvaticus. NCBI lineage: Eukaryota > Metazoa > Chordata > Mammalia > Rodentia > Muridae > Apodemus > Apodemus sylvaticus. The sequence goes on along the minus strand of NC_067472.1, from coordinate 15,621,414 downwards.
CCCAGAGTTCTGGATGCTTGAATTTGAATCCCAGCACAACCCCTCTTAAGCTGAATGACAGCAGACAGCCCCACCCTGAACTTCCCGGCTTTACCCTCTGTAATTGGTACCTGCAGCTTGATGAGATATAAACCAGACAATGTATACCCAGGTTCCAGCATAGCCTCTCTCCCCACGTAGTGCTGGATAGACATTAGTACGGGTATGCTTTTTTTTTTTTTTTAGATTATTTCAAGGATGGCAGGAGGGTGCTGAATGTGAGCTGACAGAGAGGAAAGGGAATATCTTTCAGCTTTGACTCCGTATCTCTACCATCTACGAAGGTGCCTTCTCCCAGTCCTGTGACCGCTTGCCCCCTAAGGCCACTCATTCCATACAACTAGCTAGACCAGATTCCAGGGTGAGTCTGATCACCTACCTGGTGAACTGCGGGGATTTCCTACTACCCTACAGAGGTCTTCCTTCCTTTTGAATGAGAGATTCTTCTAGGTTGGGGATGTAGAAGGTGAAATGCAAGAACGTTGGACAGGCAAGGAAGGAAACAAAAATCCAACTGCAGTAGGGCACAAGTACCAGGCTCTGTACTGGGCACTGCACACCTGTGGTCTCCTTTGTAACATCGTACGTTTGGGTGTGAATGATGCCTACACATGTGTGTGCGTAGTTTCATGTGTGTATGCAGAGGCCTGAGGTCAACCCCTGGTGTACTTCCTCAGTAGCCATCTTAATTTTAACTCAGTCCAGTCTCTCACTGAGCTGTGGGGCTCCCAGGTTAGGCTAGGTTAGCTAACCCTGACCGCTGTGGAGCCCAAAGGATGTGCTCATCCCCACTGCCACCGCCCCAGTGCTGGGATCACAGGCATTTACAACCACATCCACATTTGTAGGTAGGTGCTGTGGAATCACACTCAGATCCTCATGCTTGTAGAGCAAGGCTTTTTCCAACTTAGCTCCTCCCTTGCCTGGAAGTACTGACCTGTACCTGCCTCCAAGTGCTGGGGCCCCACGCCTGGATCTCACGAGGACCTTCAGAAGCTGCTGCTTATTGCCTGTAAGCAAACACATTAAGGTTCAGTGTCGGTCCACACAGCTCAGTGGTAGGGAGCACACACCAGAACATGTGCCTGATGTCAGCGCTGCAACGCTGGGGCACAGAGAGCTGAATACATTTTATTTAGAGGGGAGGAAGCTATTTTACACATATGCTCTCTTGCAAGAGACCTAGGGGAGAAGAGTGGAAGGATGAATTAAAAAATAAAGTACACGGCTGGAGAGATGGCTCTGTAGCTGGCCTTAGAGACCCACCTACCTCTCCAGCACTGGGATCAAAGGTGTGCACCCCAACTCCTACAGACTGTTCTTGTTTGTTTGTTTGTTTGTTTGTTTTTCCGAGACAGGATTTCTCTGTGTAGCCCTGGCTGTCCTGGAACTCACTCTGTAGACCAGGCTGGCCTCGAACTCAGAAGTCCACCTGCTTCTGCCTCTCAAGTGCTCTGATCAAAGGTGTGTGCCACCACAGACTGTTCTTAAAAAAAAAAAAAAAAAGACTAGGGTTTGATTGCCAGCACCCACATGGTGCCTCACAGTGATATGTAAGGAGATCTGATGCCCTCTACTGGTTACTGAATGCACAATATACACATAAATACATACATGTGAGCAAAACACCCATACACAGAAAATAACTTTTAAAAAATAATAAAGCTGACCCTGGCAGTGGTGGCGCACACCTATAATCCCAGCACTCTGGGAGACAGAGGCAGGCGGCTTTCTGAGTTCGAGGCCAGCCTGGTCTACCGAGTGAGTTCCAGGACAGTCAGGGCTATGCAGAGAAACCCTGTCTCGAAAAAACCAAGTCCAAAAAAACAAATAAACAAACAAAAGAATAAAGCTTAAAGCATATATGAAAATGACATCATGATTTAATTTTTTTGTCAGTACTGGAGATTGGATGAAGGGCCTCACGCATGCTAGACCAGTACTCTACCACTGACCTACGGCACCGACCCTGAAAATGTCATAATAAAACTTACTTCTTCATATATTTTCTTAGAAATAATTTGGTGTGGCTGGTAAAATAACTCAGCAGGTAAAATTCCTTGCTGTACAAGACTTGAGTCAATACCTTGAATCTACAGTGTTAGAAGAAAGAGAACTCCCAAAATTTATCCTTTGACTGTTCTGTATTGAACCCAGGACACGTACAAGCAAAACGGGTGTTTTCCTAACCAGGTTTACACCTGTAATTCCAAAAGTATTGTAAGTGCCACCCTGTCTGGGTCCACACAGTAAAACCCTATTTCATAAAACAAACAATAAGGGGCTGGAGAGGTGGCTCAGCAGATTAGAGTACTGATTGCTCTTCCAGAGGTCCTGAGTTCAAATCCCAGCAACCACATGGTGGCTCACAACCATCTTTATAATACTATCCAGGGCCCTCTTCTGGTGTGTCTGAAGATAGCTTCAGTGTACTCATATAAATAAAAGAGATAAATCTTTAAAAAAATAAATAAGGGCTGGAGAGATAGCTCAGAGTTTGAGGTCCAGAGTTCAGTTCCCAGCAACCACATGATGGCTCACAACCACCTGTAATGGGGTTTGGTGCCCTCTTCTGGTGTCTGAAGATGTATGATGTACTCATATGCATAAAATTAATAAATAAATCTTGTTAATAAAAAATAAAAATAAAACAAAATACAACAAGAAAGCCATTTCTCACTTTAAATTTGTCCTTACTATCTTCTTTAGAAGGATTTCTCTTAGCTGGGCGGTGGTGGTGCACGCCTGTAGTCCCAGCACTCTGGGAGGCAGAGGCAGGCGGATTTCTGAGTTTGAGGCCAGCCTGGTCTACAGAGTGAGTTCCAGGACAGCCAGGGCTATGCAGAGAAACCCTGTCTCGAGAAACACCCCCCCACACACACACAAAAGGATTACTCTTGATTCTTCCACTTCCATCCTACCTAGGTGACTTAGTTTTCAAGTTTTGTTTTGTTTGTTAAAGAATTACCTCCTCAGTAAGTGTTGAATGAGTGCTTAAGGTCAGAGTTTGGCAGCTGGAGGAAGGAACCTTGCCTGAGAAATTCAGGTAATTGAAATGTGCTGAAGGTCACAGAGCTAACAAGCTTGCTTGGCTAGATCATCCCTTCTTCCTTCTCAGCAGGGACCAGACTTGCAAAGCAAAGAACACCTCAGGCGCAGCCTTGGGAATTATGTATGGCGCCAGCAAAACTGGGGAGAGAGGTCCCAGGGCTTGGCAGGTAGACCCAGGATGAACTGGAGCAGCGCCCCTGTGAAAGGTCTCTGTTTTTGGACAAAGGAGTGTTTGAGATAGGAGTTCTCATTATGTTGCCCAGCCAGCCTGAAACTCTTCTGTAGAGCAAGTTTACCTTGAACTAACAGCTATTTTCCTGCCTCTGACTCCTCTGAATGTGTCCCATGCCTGCCTATTTTGTTTTCCTAGAGAGGGTTTGAAATGTAGCTCAGGCTGAACTATGTAGCCCCAAACTCTTGCCTCAGCCTCCTGAGAGGTTGGGATCACAGGCCTGCAGTACCAGGGGCATGGCTCTGAATTAACTTTCTTCCTCTCCTTTTTTTTTTTTAAGATAGGTTCTTGGGGCTGAACAGATGGCTATGGCTTAGTGGTTAAGAGCACTGACTGTTTTTCCAGAGACCTTGAGTTCAATTCTCAGCAACCACATGGTGGTTCACAACCATCTATAATGAGATCAGATGCCCTCTTCTGGTGTGTCTGAAGACAGCAACAGTGTACTCACATACATTAAATAAATAAATAAGATAGATATTTTATGTAGCCCAGCCTGGAAGTCACTGTAGTCATGGCTGGCCTTGTATTTGAAGTAATCCGTCCACCTCAGCTGAATGAATGCTGGGATTAAAGGTTTGTGTCACCATGCCTGAATTCTGATTGATAATTCACATTGAAAAATATGTTATGTGAATTAATGTCTCTCTCTCTTAAAAAAAAAACAAAAAACAAAAAACTTTTATAAGCTGGGCAGTGGTGGCACATGCCTTTAATCCTAGCACTTGAGAGACAGAGGCAGGCGAATTTCTCAGTTCAAGGCCAGCCTGGTCTACAGAGTGAATTCCAGGACAGCAAAAGCTTTGCAGAGAAATCCTGTCTTGGAAAAAAAAAAAAAGCTTTTATAAATTTATTTTTAGATTTTTTTAATGTCTAATGCAGTGTTGGGTCTGCGTGTTATATATGTGCATGGCGTGCATATCTGGTGCCTTCAGAATTCAGAAGGTGGCTTTGGAGTCCCTGAAACTAGAGTTGTGAATGTTTGTGGCTCAGCATTTAAGAGCACTAACTGATCTTCCAGAAGTCCTGAGTTCAATTTTCAGCAACCACATGGTGGCTCACAACCATCTGTAATGGGATTTGATACCCTCCTCTGGTGTATCTGAAGACGGGCACAGTGTACTCGCATACATAAAATAACTAAACAAATCTTTAAACAGCAAAACAAACAAATGAACACAACCCCCATTTTTTAAAAAGTGGATATGCTGACAGAGACCTGGAGTTCCAGAGCTGGGGAAGCGGTTCCAGGAGGTTTGCCATTTCTTGACCAACTGGAGCTCTAGGGTGAGACTATTCAAACAATAAAAAGATAAATCCATCAGTATAATTAGATCAGTCTTTGGTGGGCATGGACCCAGACAAATGATGGTAAGTCCCAGTATTTGGGTGTCCTGTCTCTGTGTTTTTCTTCTTGGCTGTTAGCAATACTTCTCTGTTTTATGGTGCTCAGGAGTGACCCCAAGGACATGTACAAGCAAGGCAGGCTGTGGTCACCGGGCTGCAGATTCATGTCTGGTACTGGCACTTAGACCTACATGGCTTTAGGGCCTGGCCTGACATTGATGATGGGAATTAAACAAACACATAGGTTGCAGTAAATCTCTCCCCGCCTTCTCCCCCCAACCCTTTTCAGCTCCTCCTCCTTCCTCCTGCCCAATCACATCAGCTCTAGCCTTTATTTGAAAAGTTAAGGTGTGGAAAAGGTTCACAAGGCACACCCTTGTGATTAACTCTTCCTCTGCAGCCCCTCCCAGGAGTGGAATTAGCACCAAAATACAAGTCCCAGGCTATCCACAACACATTTACAGAGAAGCTGGGGTCGGTCCGGTGGGCTGTGCACTCTGATGGAGATATCCAAGCAGCCTGGAAACACAGCTGGCTTGCTATCCACAGCTGAGCCTGAGTCAGGAGTCAGCGTCACTAATCTTGGTTCTGCGACTGCAGAGGAGCAGTTGTGTAGGAGCAGGAATCTGCTCTTGATGGTTTTAGTCCACACTATCAACATTTTCTGAGGGAGCAAGGGAAGAGCTCACCATTCCTGTGGATCCAGGGCTGTGGGTCCCTGACATGGCTGTGCTCCTATCAGCAATATTCATCCTCTCAGGAAGTCCTCTCCTCCCTATACACTGGACACTCACCAACTTTTCCTATTTCTCTCTCTCTCTCTCTCTCTCTCTCTCTCTCTCTCTCTCTCTCTCTCTCTCTCTCTTTCTTGCAGCAGGGTTTCTCTGTGTAGCCCTGGCTGTCCTAGAACTCACTTTGTAGACCAGGCTGGCCTCGAACTCCCAAATGCTGGGATTAAAGGCGTGTGCCACCACTGCCTGGCCTCTCTCATTTTGTTTGGATTTTTTTTTTTAAGATGTATTTATTTCTTATATGTGAGTACACTATAGCTGCCTTCAGACACACCAGAAGATGGTGTCAGATCTCATTACAGATGGCTATGAGCCACCATGTAGTTGCTGGGAATTGAATTTAGGACCTTTGGAAGAGCAGTCAGTGCTCTTAACCACTGAGCTATCTCTCCAGGCCCTGGATTTTGTTTTTGAGACATGGTTTCTCTTTGTAACCCTGGTTGTTCCAGAACTCCCTTTGTAGACCAATTCAGTCTCAAATTCAATAGATCAGCCTGAGCCTGCTTCCCTAGTGCTGGGATTAAAGGTATTTGCAATTTCTAGGTAGTGTTGGCCCATATCTTAATCCCAGCATTTAAGAGGCAGAAACAGGTGGATCTCTGTGGGTTTGAGGTCAGCCTGGTCTACGAAGGGAGATCCAGGACAGCAAAAGCTACACGGAGAAACTGTTTCAGGGGGAAAAAAAGTGTTCATTATCACTACCTAGCCTTGTTTTTTTTTTTTTTTTCTTTTAAGACTAAAATTCACTAATGCATCCCTGGCCCTGAATCTCTGGACTCAGGCAAATCTTACCTCAGCCTCTGCAGCTGAGTCTATAGGAAGCACCTATCCAGAGCATCTTTTTCTTTTGAGGTGATGGTGATCTAACCGTGAGTTGTAAGTCTGTTAGGCAAGTGCTCTGTCATTGAGCTTCATCTTTGTCTCCAACTCCTGCCTTTTTGGGGGAGAAGAGAAAGTCTCATCATGTAGCCTAGGCTGTCCTCTAACATCTGGCCTCAGCCTCCTGGGTGCCACACCCTAACATCTTTTAGAATGTCTCTTCCACAGGGGAAAGGACAGAAGCATCTTATATCACTCTTACTCATTTCTCAGCAACAGTTTTATTTAAATGTGGGAACTAGATGTTGTTTTTATATTTTGAGACAGGGTCTTGCTATGTGGTCCTGACTGGCCTGCAGCATCGTAGCCCAGGCTGGCCTGGAATTCATGGACTGTTTTCTTATCTCTGCTTCCCGAATGAATGCTGGGATTAGTCAGCTAAACTTTACCTTTTTCTAGAGGAGCAAAGTTGAAGTTTGTTTTATTTTGTTTAGTGAGACAGCATCTTACTCTGCACCCAGGTAGCCTTTGAGCTAACAAAGTTGGCTTGAATCCAAGATGATGGTTATGGCAGGCATGCCCCTGCCCCACTCACCCTCCTGGTCCAGATTACAGACACACACTACCTTTCCTCCTGGCTCAGGAGGCTTTTCCTTCCTTCCTTTCTTTCTTTCTTTCTTTCTTTCTTTCTTTCTTTCTTTCTTTCTTTCTTTCTTTCTTTCTTGATAGTCCTGGCTGTCCTGGAACTTGCTCTGTAGACCAGGCTGGCCTTGAACTCAGAAATCCACCTGCCTCTGCCTTCCAAGTGCTGGGATTAAAGGCATGTGCCACTACTGCTGGGCTAAGAAAGGTTTGAGTCAGGGTTTCTCTGTGTAGCCCTGGCTGTCCTGGAACTCACTCTGTAGACCAGGCTGGCCTCGAACTCAGAAATCCACCTGCCTCTGCCTCCCAAGTGCTGGGATTAAAGGCGTGCGCCACCACTGCCCGGCCTAAGAAAGGTTTCTTGTTGTCTTTTTGTTTGTTTGTTTGTTTTTTTCGAGACAGGGTTTCTCTGTGTAGCCCTGGCCGTCCTGGAACTCACTTTGTAGACCAGGCTGGCCTCGAACTCAGAAATCCGCCTGCCTCTGCCTCCCAAGTGCTAGGATTACAGGCGTGCGCCACCACGCCCAGCAAGAAAGGTTTCTTAATACAGATCTAAGCAGAGGCATGAAGAAACGAAAGAAAGGAAGGAAAGAAGGAAGGAAGGAAAAAAAAGGAAGAAAGAAAGGAAGGAAGGAGCCTGGTATGGTGGCAAATGCCTTTAATTCTAACACTCAGTAGGCAGACGCAGATCAATCTCTGAGTTCCAGGCCATCTTGGTCTAGAGAGGTCCAGGACAGCCAGGGCTACCTAAAAGAACCTTGTTTTGAAAAAAGGAACAAAACAGGCTGGAGAAATGGCTCAGTGGTTAAGGGCACTGACTGCTCTTCCATAGGTTCTGAGTTCAATTCTCAGCAACCACATGGTGGCTCACAACCATCTGTAATGATATCTGATGCCCTCTTCTGGTGTGTCTGAAGACAGTAACAGTATATTTACATACATACAATAAATGAATCTTTAAAAAAATTTTTTTTACATAGGTTTATTCATTTTGTGTTTATGAGTTTGCAAGGGTGGGTGCACATGTGTGGATGCCCAAAGACATCTTTAGGGGAGTCAGTTTTCTTTTCTTTTCTTTTTTTTTGGTTTTTTGTTTGTTTGTTTGTTTTTCGAGACAGGGTTTCCTCTGAATAGCCCTGGCTGTCCTGGAACTCACTCTGTAGACCAGGCTAGTCTCAAACTCAGAAATCTGCCTGCCTCTGCCTCCCAAGTGCTGGGATTACAGGCATGCGTCACGACCGCCCAGAGTCAGTTTTCTTTTCTTTTCTTTTTTTTTTTTTTTTTTTTTTTTTTTGGTTTTTCCGAGACAGGGTTTCTCTGTGTAGCCCTGGCTGTCCTAAAACTTACTCTGTAGACCAGGCTGGCCTCGAACTCAGAAATCCGCCTGCCTCTGCCTCCCAAGTGCTGGGATTACAGGCATGGGCCACCATGCCCGGCTGTCAGTTTTCTTTTTATTTTTTATTCGATATATTCTTTATTTACATTTCAAATGATTTCCCCTTTTTTGGCTCCCCACTCCCTGAAAGTCCCATAAGCCTTCTTCCCTCCCCCTGTTGCCCCATCTACCCCTTCCCACTTCCCTGTTCTGGTATTCCCCTATACTGCCGCAAGAGAGTCAGTTTTCAATCCTTACACCACACTACCTAATGGATTCTGGGAATGTAATTCAGGCTTGGTGGCAAAGTACCTTTAGCTCCTGAGCTATCAAATGTGTGTGTGTGTGCGCGCGCGCGCGCGCGCGCGCGCGCGCGCGCGCTCATGTATATGTAAATGAACTCCCCCAATCTAGTCTAAAGATCCCCTGGAGCTGGAGTTATTGTGATCCTGAGTTACCTGGCAAGGGTGCTAGATCCTTTGGGAGAGCAACAAGTAATTGTAATTGCTGAGTATTCTCTCTAACCCCCTCAAATAATCTAATATTTTGTAATAATAAATGTTGCTTTAAAAAAAAAGGAAAATATGGAGAATGAATGAACATTAGAAATAGGAACGAAGTGTAAAAATACAGAAAAGGATCGTGGCTGGCGGGGATAATCAGAAAAGTTTTCTTACATTAAATAACATTTGAAGGCTATTTTGAGGTTAGAAGTTCCACGCAGAGAAACAAAGGGAAGGGGGACACTTGGAGGATGGCAAGGATTTCTGGAGCAGTAGGAAAGAAGTTTGATAGAGAGAAACCAAGATAGTTTTCTGAGTAACTGTAGAGAAAGAATGGAAAATGCGGTATTTGTATAGAACATTTGCTCTAGTGCCGCAGTATGGGATTATTAGATGAGGGTTAGTGTCTAGACTGAGAGTATCCACTTGGGGGTGCTGTTTCAAAACAGCGCTCGACTTGAAGTAAGGTGAAAGGAAGTACAGCAGGTAGAACGTTAAACAATGGGGTCTAACATCTGGACAAGTTAACAAAAATAAAGTGGTAAGCAAATGTTGACTCTTTTCCTTATTACTGCGTACTCAGCAGGTTGGTCTTAACTGAGCCCTACAATACGCATACATCACGTCCTTCTAATCTGCCTTCAGCGACTACAATTCCCAGAAATCCTCGAGGGAGGTCAGGGTCCTCGTCTTCTTCCAGGGTGCAAAGTGGTTCACTGCATGGCCTTCTGGGATTCGTAGTCTTGCAGTGTCCTTCGGGAGATGTAGTTCCCTTCCCACAATCGGCTGGGCGAGGCGGCGCCGGCGATCAGAGCAGCGCTGGTGTTCAGGGGCCAAGATGGCGGCGCGCCGGGGACGGAGAGACCGAGTCGCGCCGCCTCCGACTGGGGGCCCGGGTCCTGACCCTGGCGGTGGAGTCCGCGGCGGCGGTTGTGCGAGTCGAAGCCAAGCGCCGTATGGGACCGTGGGCTCCGTGAGCGCCGCGGAGCAGGTGAGAGGGTGGCCGGCGGCCCGCGGCTGGTAGCAAAGCGGCGTGTGCCGGGCGGTGACACGTGGACGCCACAGGAAAGGGAGGAAGCACTTGCGTGCCGATGCTGCGGGAGTTGGGTAGGGCTGAGAAGACCTAAGTTGTTTGCGGAGGGCATGCCAGCAGAGGCAGGAGCCCTGCGGCGATTCCTGGGAACGCCGGAGGGACAGTGTCGGGCGTCAGAAACGTGGCCCTAGCCGGGGCGTCAGGGATTCGGGATTGGAGTTGAAGGCTAAGACTTCTTCCTAAGGATGCCTAGGAAGCTTCACCAGCTTGGCGCCGTAGTTCCTTTTTCGGAGCACGTGGGGTGTGGGGGGGACGATTTCCCGGGAGAACTTGTCTGCCTCCCCCTCCCCCTAGGCGGCGCGGGCGCCCACGTGGGTAGGGCTTGCCGGCGGGGGCGGGGGGAGCTCGGGGCGCGGGTCCACGTGGGGGCGGGGAAGGGATGTCCACGTGGCTCCTGTCCCAGGCTGTCGGGCATCTAGTATCCGCGCTGTAGCCGCACTGCCGGGAACTGGGTGTGTCTCAGCTGCTCCCGCCATCTCTGGCTTGTGCTGGGACCTCTGGTCTGGAGGTAGGTAGAGGTTGCTGGAGGCAACTTTGCTCGGAGCCTTAGGAGTTTTTTCACTCTTGCCTGCGTCTACAACGCCTTCTGTCGGCAGATGGTGGACTTTCCAGATGTTCTCAAAGTCGGCTTCCTAGATATGTCAGGCGAGGGCTGGAGGACTTGAGGCTGAAGGGCTGGGGAGAATTGAGTTCGTGGAGGATTCTGTCTGACTGTCTTGGAGTGAGTTGTGAGTCACAGACATTGGCGTTTTGGTTGCCCGAAGTCCTTCATATGTGTGATTCAAGGATCATTGGGAGTTTCACCTTACCTGTGACTAGTTTAATTTTTTCTGGAATTTTTGATGGAGATAGGAAAAATTGGAGGTGGTTTGAGAACTATTGAATGTAGTTGAACATTTGATGGGTCAGAAAAAATGTTTTGTGCTGAACTTTGTGTGTGTGTGTGTGTGTCCGTCCCCTTGTCCCCTTCAGTTTTTATCCTACTATAAAGTGCTGGGCTTCTCAAAATGCTCAAATCAGGTTTGCATTGAAGTGAGCAGAAATTAGTTGTCTTTTTGACAGCAACCTCGTAGAGGTTTTATTGCAGGCTTCCCAATAATACTAGGTCCAGCAAAACAGCCTGTGTAGAATGACTTCGGGGCGTGACTCTGGGAGCGGCCGTCCTTTTTCCTCCAACCTTTTCCATCTTTTGTTGTCAGCACTGTTCACCATCACCAACTGGGAGAGACAGTAGGGGTCCGAGGTCCAACACTAATAGAAGTGACCGTGTGTCAACCCAGTAGTTACCAAGGGATCATATGTTTAAGTACAGATGTGTGGCTAAACCACACAGATATGATCCCTGCAGTATCCAAAGTTTAACTCAAGGTAGACATAATAATGATGGTGGGTGAGGCGGAAGGAGAGTGCGGGCTAGTTGGGATTTTGTAGTCATCAGTAATCTAATTTGGAGAGTACAAGTGGAAGCAACATTTTAAACTGAGATTCCTAAGGCTGTGTGAAAATCTTTTATCCGAGGGAATAGGAAGTGAAGATCAAAGACATGGCTTATGGGAAGAACCAAGAGGCCAGCCTAGCAGAAGGGTGGATGGGAGAGGGGCCAGCCCAAGAGGCTGCCAGGGAGAGCAAAACATACGCTATTGTAAGGAGTTTAAGTGTCATGCAGGAAGATACCATTGAAAGAATTTTTTTTCCTTTCTCTGTGTAGTCTTGGCTGTCACCTCAACCTCAGAGATCCGCCTGTCTCTGCCTCCTGAGTGCTGGGGTCACAGAAGGCAGTGCTGTGTCTTTTGAAGGGATTTATGATGGTCTTAGGAAATGACACATTATGGTTTTGTTGTTGTTTCTAGCTCAACTAGTTATATGTTTTAAAGTATATAGAAACATTTTTTTAAAAAAGTCCTTGTGCTGGGCTTAGAGGCAGGATAATCAAGAGTTTAAGGATAACCTTGGCTACATAGAAGTACAAGACCAGCCTGTGCCACATGAGACTTTGTGTCTAAAAAAACAAAGTTGGGCCAGGCCGTGGTGGTACACGCCTGTAATCCCAGCACTCTGGGAGGCAGAGGCAGGTGAATTTCTGAATTCGAGGCCAGCCTGGTCTACAGAGTTGAGTTCCAGGACAGCCAGGGCTCTCTACAGAGAAACCCTGTTTTGAAAAAAAACAAATCCAAACAAACAAACAAACAAACAAACAAAAAAAACCCCCAAAACCAAAAACCAAAGAAGACAACGTTGACTTTAAATTCTGGGTGAGCAAAATTGGTGTGAGAAAGCCGACTGAGAGGGTTTTGGAGTTAATGCTAGTGGAGAGTTCACTTTTGGTTTGGCCTTAGCCTTTGGCTGATCCTGTTCCCCTGGGAATGATTGTACCTGGGGAAGTGTGTGGGTGACGCCAGGTTAAGGGAGGTAGATGTTTCTGCCTTGGCCTCCAGCACCTGCCGGGAGGAGGTAGGAATGAATGGTTTATAGAGCTGGATTAGTCTGCTGGCCTAGTGGCTGGACTGTGGAAGGAGGCAGGGCAACTAGAGATACAGGCTACTTGCTCACCATGACTGTTTGCTGAGCCATGCGCTATTTCGCTTCTGGTGGTAATTACAGGATTGTGAAGCCCTCGGTGGGAGGAGCTAGTCCCTAAAACCTGCTGCCTTCTCACTTTAGCTTTGGGCCTAGACAGACTCCTGAAGTGTCCCTAAACTGGCCTGCTCTTTCCCTGGGCCCCACAGCTCCACCTTTTGAAAGGCTCCGTTCCTGGAAGGGCGTGCTGACACCTGCTGCTGTTTCTTTGGAGGAGTGCAAGTGCTCCATTTGCCGTGCTGCAGGGGAGTCGGCCTGTCTGATTCTGTTCTCAGATGCTTCGAGAGCAGATGTGCTCAGCTGCCGCTCTGGCCTCACCAGGTCCATTTTGGGCCTTGCCCTTGCCCTGCCTATGGTACTTGACAGGTTTGGGCGGGTCCTACCCCATGACAAAGCTGAAGACACTGCTAGTTCACAGAAGTGTGTGAGGCGGGGCCTCTCTATCTCTGCAGTCAAACTTTCTCTTTAGCTCCCTTGGTAGGAGTGGTGAAGAGACTCTTCCCCTGAAACTACCATTGACATCTGTGGCTCACCACTGGGTCCAGAGGTGTAGCTCGGATGTAGAGCCTTAGAGTGGGTTTAGTCTCCAGCACCAAAGAAAAAAAGGAGTATGAGCATTAGTTCAGTATACGACATGGTGAGGAATAATGGGTGACAATGGAGTAGAGGCATGGTAAGGAATAATGGGGTAACAATGGAGTAGAGGCACATATAAATTCCTCTGATGCACAGGATATAAATGAATACAATCATATTTCCCCCAAAAGAATTGGGAATCTATTATTTTTTTCTTTTAAAAAGTAATAACTTTTTGCATTTTTTTATTTTTATTTTTTTATTTTTTTGGTTTTTTGGAGACAGGGTTTCTCTGTATAGCCCTGGCTGTCCTGGAACTCACTCTGTAGACCAGGCTGGCCTCGAACTCAGAAATCCACCTGCCTTTGCCTCCCAAAGTGCTGGGATTACAGGCGTGCGCCACCACCGCCCGGCTAACTTCTTGCATTTTTAATTTATTTGGTTTGTGATAGTCTCTATGTAGTCTTGACTAGCCTGGCACTTGCCATATTAACCAGGCTGGCCTTGAACTCAGATATGCTGCTCCTGCCTCCCAAATGCTGGGTAAGGGTGTGTGCCACCACTTGTGTTTGTTTGTTTGTTTGTTTGTTTGTTGAGAGTAAAGGCTTAAGCCATTCCATTCTTTGGTATATGGTAGGACCTGGGTGTGTCTGGGTGTGTGTACAGAGCACAAAACTTACAGGCGTGTAACACCACTGCCCAGCAGCAGATGGCTGAGTCAGGGTTTCTCTGTGTAGACCAGGCTGGCTTCAAACTCTGAAATCCTGCCCGCCTCTGCCTCCCAAGTGCTGGAATTAAAGGTGTGCACCACCACTGCCCAGCAGCAGATGGCTTCTTAACAAACATTGATTTCCCCTCTGTGACAGCCTTTTCTTAAGTAGGCCAGTCTGGTTGCAAACTCACATATAATCCTTCTAGTTTTTCCAGCCTTTATGTTACAAGTGTATGCTAGGTCTTTTAATTCTAGCACTTTGGAAGCAGAGGCAGGTGGATCAGGACAGGCAGAAGTTTGATGCCAAGCCTGGTCTACAAACTGAGTTTCATGACAGCCAGGGCTACGCAGAGAAACCCTGTCTCCAAAAAGAAGAAGAAACCAACCCAGACCCTGGCCTTGACTGTTGTTGCTGTCGTTATCACTGTGTGTGTGGACCACGATTTTCTATGAGTACAGGTGAATGTGTGCTCTGGTGCGCGAGTGGTCTGTCGTGAGAGAACAGCCCCGTGGGTTTGGGGATTCTGTGGGTTTGGGGGATTGAATTTGGGTGGTCCACCCGGCTTTTGAAGTAAGCCAGCTGAACCATCTGCCCACCCTTTATCTTTCTGATGTCTTTGCTTCCCAGTTTAATAACAGTTCCAGCTGTTTACGGGTGGAGTCTAAACTGTTCTGCCCAGAACACTGGCTTGTGCGCGGTACTTAGTCCAGTCCTTTGACCATGGCAACAATGCTGTTTTAAGCCCATTGATGCCTGTCTCCCCCACCCCCAAGGGGTGTGTGTGATTTTAATGGAGTTATCAATTAGCTGCCCTCCACAAGACTTGGGTCTTTTTGATTCACCTGTCTCTTTTGCCTTAGGTTCATGAGGAGGGGAATGACTCCAGCTTTGTCAGTCTCTCTCGGCTGGGCCCATCTCTGAGGGAGAAAGACCTGGAAATGGAGGAGCTGATACTGCAGGATGAGACCCTACTGGAGACCATGCAGAGCTACATGGATGCCTCCCTTATATCCCTCATTGAGGACTTTGGAGAGGTAAGCTGGGGCTTGGAGTTCTTCAGACAGGATCTTTGCATGGGGTGGGGGGTTGTCTTGAATCGTTGGAGTTGTTTCAGAGATGGCTTTGTTCTCTCAGATCCTTGGCCTATCAGATGTCAACCTGAGCTCTTGAAAGGGTTTTAAAAAACTTTATTATTATTATTTTTTAAATAATTGTTTTTTTTTTAATATGAATACTCTGTAGCTGTCTTCAGCCACACCAGAGAAAGGCGTCAGATTCCATTACAGATGGTTGTGAGCCCCCCTGTGGTTGCTGGGAATTGAACTCAGGACCTCTGGAAGAGCAGTCAGTGCTCTTAACCAGAGCCATCTCTCTAGCCCCAATTATTATTTCGTAAAGGGCATTAGACTGCAGACTGCCAGAGTGTGAGCCCATGAAGGCCGCCTTCAGCTTGGGCCGTGGTCCACAGCTTAGTCCCCTCAGGGCCTTTGACCTACATGTCTAGGTGGGTCACAGACATTGCTTCTGAGCCTAATTCCAGTCTAGCCCAGGGTGGTTTCTGGAGCACCTTAGTCTCGCTTGAGTGTGTAAGAGTGTAAGACCCAAGCTTAAGGCTCCATCTGCCTTTCTCTGTTAGGACTAGCATATGGGTTAGCAGTAAGAGTGGGACCCATGCTACCATTACTCAGGTCCTTCTTGCCGGCAAGTTAAGTGAGTCTGGGAGACTAATATCTCTTGGCATTTAGTTCTTCCTATGCCTAGTAGGTTATTAGAAATCTTGTTGGGGGGGTCCTCTTGTCTTTCTGGAGCAGAGCAGGTTATCTCTGGAGGACCAGAATGAAATGTCGCTGCTCACAGCTCTGACGGAGATCCTGGACAATGCAGATTCTGAGAACCTGTCCCCATTTGATTCCATTCCTGATTCGGAACTGCTTGTGTCTCCTCGGGAGAGCTCCTCTGTGAGTATGGGATTTGGGGGGGGGGGCTACTCCAAAGGTTCCAACCACATCTGGGAACCTGATCATACAGCTCTGCACAAACTAATTGGGATCTTTCTTCCTCTTAGCTGCACAAACTGCTCAATCTTTCTCGGACACCCCCAGAACGTGACCTTATCACCCCAGTTGACCCTTTGGGACCCAGCACAGGAAGTAGTCGGGTGAGCGGGGTAAGTCTGGCCTGGGATCCTTCAGAACTCACAGATGGGGTGGACATGGAGAGGCTCCGTCTGGAAAGCACGTGCTGAGGAGTGCCTACTTCCTGAGCCTGTTCTTCTCCTGCAGGTTGACATGTCCCTTGCAGATTCTCCGTGGGACTTCTCTCCTCCTCCTTTCTTGGAAACTTCTTCCCCTAAGCTGCCTAGCTGGAGACCCTCAAGAGCAAGACCTCGATGGGGTCAGTCCCCTCCTCCTCAGCAGCGCAGTGATGGAGAAGAGGAGGAGGAGGTGGCTGGATTCAGTGGTCAGATGCTTGCTGGTGAACTCGACAACTTGGTGAACAACTTGGACTTCCCCATGCACCTGGCGTGCCCTGAGGAGAAAGACACGTCCGAGGCAGCAGATGTGGCAGTGCCAGCCCCCGGCGATGAGAGCATCTCCTCCTTGAGTGAGCTGGTGCGGGCCATGCATCCGTACTGCTTGCCCAGCCTCACCCACTTGGCATCGCTTGAGGATGAGCTTCAGGACCAGTCTGATGACTTGACAGTGCCCGAGGGTTGTGTGGTGCTAGAGATTGTGGGCCAGGCTGCCACAGCTGGGGACGACCTGGAGATCCCAGTGGTGGTGCGGCAGATTCCTTCTGGAGCCCAGGCTGTGCTCCTGGATGAGTCTGAAGGAGCCAGTCCTGCCCTGCAGCTACTCACGCCCACTGTGGAGTCTGGGATGGAAGATGCTGTGCCTAAAGTTGCTTCTTGCCCTGATCAAGAATTACCACTGAGCTCTGCCTGCTTACTGGAGCCCAGGGAAATCATGGAGTCGTTGGCACCCAAGGAACCTCAGAACCTACCTGCTAATGCAAGTCGGGGTTCTCAGAGAGTTCCCAGAAAGGGCAGGAAGAAGAAGAACAAGGAGCAGCCAACAGCCTGTTTGGAAGGCTCCACCAGGAGGCTGAGACCATCTTCTCGACGACAGTCTACTGCAGCTACAGAGGTGAACTCTCAGGCAGGCAGCTTACAGAAACAGCCTCAGGAAGAGCTTCGGAGAGAGGCTGCAGCCCCTCAGAGCAGAGGGAAGCCACGGGCTTGGGCTCGGGCATGGGCAGCTGCCTTGGAGAAGACTGGGTCTGAGAACTTAGAGACAAATGCAGGACAGGATAGTCCTGCTGAAGAAGATGCTCTAGATCTCTGTCCTAAGCTGGTTGAGACTAGCCAAGCCAACTCCACTCTCTCCTTAAATGACTCTGCTCAAGCTGACTCCATGCCGGTTGACTCTGTTGAGGGTGATTCCCCTGCAGTTGGCAATGCCGTACCTGTTGACCAGGCTTCATCTAGTATAGAGCTGGTTGGTTCTCTCCCAGGAGGCCCAATGTTGACTAGCCCAGTCCTGGCTGACAAGACAGATCTTGAACCCACTGTGGCTATTCCCACTTCAGATACCTCGGCTCCATCTGATGCTATCCTAGCTAACACAGTGGCAGTTGACCCTGTTCCAAATGACCTGGCTCCAGTAGATCCTGTGCTGGTTAAGTGCAGACCCACTGATCCTAGGCGTGCAGCAGCAGCAGCAGCTCAGGGGAGCCGTCCTTCCCTAGAGTCCGCAGACCATCCTAAGGTCACCCCTGAAGTCAAGAATGCCCTAGGTCCTCTGAAGGTGGAAGGTAGTACCAGTGCTCCAACCCAAGAAGCCAGACCTCGGCCTCTCAGCCTGTCTGAGTACCGTCAGCGAAGGCAGCAGCGGCAGCCAGAAGCAGAAGACAGGAATTCTCAGCCCCCAGCTGGCAAGTGGCCTAGTCTCCCAGAGACCCCCAAGGGGCTGGCAGATATCCCTTGTCTTGTTCCTTCGGCCCCAGCAAAGAAGCCAGCTCCACAGAGAAGCCCTATAGCTCTACCAGAGACTTATTCTGTGTCTGTGGGTTCTAATCCTGCCTCCCCTACTCCTGAGCCTTCTGCAAGCAAACTTACCGCTTCAGCTCACTCTGAACAGGTGTCATCTCATGAGATGCCACTTCCAGTTAGGCCACCCCCTCCTACTTTGCCGTCTGTGTCTCCTGCTGGGCCCATCCCTTCCACAGTACCCACTCCTTTGCCATTTCCTCCGAGCATACCTCCTCTGCTTCCTTCAAGTGGCCATGGAGTCCCCAGCCTGCCCCCGCCTCCTTTGCAACTTCCTGGACTTCCAGTGTCAATGAGACAAATGCCACCTGACCCCTATACTCAGTATGCCCCTGTGCCACCCTGGCCTTGTTACCCCTCCGTGTCCCCTTCTGCCTATTCTTGTCTGCCCCCACCACCAACGATGCCCATAGTGTCTGGTACTCCTGGTCCCTATGCTGTACCCCCAACTTGCAATGTGCCTTGGGTACCCCCTCCTGCACCCGTTTCACCTTACAGCTCCAGCTGTGCCTATGGATCCCTTGGGTGGGGCCCAGGGCCGCAACAGCCTCCCTTTTGGCCTACTGTCTCTCCGCCTTCGTTGTCTTCAGCCTCTACTGGAAGAGCTCTTCCCCCATCCAAAGTGGAACCCAGCGGTCATCCAGCTGGTCCTTCCGAAGATGTGCTCCCTGTGCCAGTGGCTCCTTCCCTAAGTTCTAGGCCAGCCAGCCCCATAGCTCCACCAGTAGAACCTACAAAGCTGGAGGCTCAGCCAGTGCCTATATCTCCCCAACCGAAACACAAAGTCTCCGCCTTGGTACAGAGTTCCCAGATCAAGGCTCCACCAACTCTGTCTGCTGAGGGTGTAGTTTTTGAGGAGTCTGTATCAGAGAGGCTAAAGCCTGAGACCCAGGAGAGCAGACCAAGGGAGAAGCCTGTCTCCATGGCTCTCAAGGCTGCTCCCATACCAAAGCAGAGCACTGTCGCAAAACTGCCAGCTGTCCATCCAGCCCGTCTAAGGAAGCTGTCCTTCCTGCCCACCCCACGTGCTCAGGGTCCTGAGGATGTGGTGCAGGCATTCATCAGTGAGATTGGTGAGTGACAGACGGTGCGCTCGGTGCGAGGGCACAGGGCTTGGGAGATGCAGCTGTGTCCTACTCTTCTGGTGCACTGGGAGACATGTGAAGAGAGAAGCAAGGAGGTGTCCCTAAACTCAGTTGGTGAGGGCTAGATTTTAATCCTTTGTTGTGTTCTCTCACAGGGATTGAAGCATCAGATCTGTCCAGTCTATTGGAGCAGTTTGAGAAATCAGAAGGTGAGGAAATCTAGGTAGTTTTGTTCCAACTCTTATTTTTGTCTGTGCTTCCTTTGGGTTTAGCCTCATAGTAGCCTTCATAGTAGCAAGAACTGGGGTAGAGGGTAGAGGGCAGTCTCAACCATCAGAAGAGCCACTTAATTGGCACAAGGAGACAGCATTTCACCTGGGAGTGGTCTAAGCCAGGGACATGGTGGCATAGTGTTGGTAATTTAAAAAGAGTAGATAAAGAGAGGGTGTAGGGAGGGTGGGATTGGATGGGGACTTTTTCTACAGGGAAGCAACTCTTCAGTTGAGCTTTGAGAGGTGGGATTTTTTATGACATATGATATATGACATATATAGCACATAGGCAGAAAAAGAGGTCTTGGATGGTTACTATAAGATACATCTGGAGGGCTCAGTAGCTAAAAGCACCAGTTGCTCTTTCAGAGGTCCCAAGTCCAATTCTCAGCAACCACATGGTGGCTCATAACTATTTTATTTTATTTTACTTTATTTTATTTTATTTTATTTTATTTTATTTTATTTTATTTTATTTGAGACAGGGTTTCTCTGTTTATCCCTGGCTGTCCTGGAACTCACTCTGTAGACCAGGCTGGCCTCGAACTCAGAAAACCGCCTGCTTCTGCCTCCCAGAGTGCTGGGATTACAGGCGTGCACCACCACCGCCTGGGTGGGCTCATAACTATCTTATGCCACCGCCTTCTTTGCATGCAGGTATACATGCAGATAGAGCATTCATACATAAAATAAATAAGTCTTTTTTTTTTTTTTTTTAAGATGCATTTGGAGCCAGGCATGGTGGCACATGTTTTCAATTCCATCTTTCAGGAGGCAGAGGCAGGTGGATCTATGAGTTCCAGGCCAGCCTGGTCTACAGAGTGAGTTCCAGTACAGAGGAAGTTTCAGAACAGACAGAGAAACCCTATCTGGGGTGGAGGGTAGCGTTTCATTTAGAAGACAGTGAGGAACTTGACGTCTTCAAGAGAAAGCATGGTGCTAGGTGCTGTGGAGTCTGGAGGAACTCATTGGAATATCACTGGAGCAAAGAATCTGCACAGATGACACTTGAGTTGGTACAGGTCACTGCAGTACATGATAAGTGTAAAACAGAAGAGTTAGACAGGAAGGCTGTGTGTTAGAGATGTAGTTTCCTGGGAGAAACTATGCTTACCTGTGCCACTGTCCTGGCTTCAGTTGCTAGATAGATCTAAGGTCAAGTCTGGTGTAATCCCATCACTGGGAAACAGATCTTTGAGTTCAAGGCCATCCTCATATGGTGAGTTCCAGGCCTGCTAGGCTACATACTGAGACCTTTTTCAATTTATGGCTAGGAAATTAGTTTGGTCCATCAAGTTGGACTCTTTCTCACATTCAGTTGGGAGTGGGTACTTCTGAGCAGAAAAGAAATAAATTTCATTGACTAGATAGCACTGGAGAAGACTACATGTGAGTTCAGTGGGAACACGTCGGCGAAGCTGGCTTATTCTCTGGATATCAGAATGCACTTCTATGCTGCCTCAGTTTGGAACATCTGGTTGGGCTTTTAACTAATACGATTTCTTTACAGCCAAAAAGGAGAGTCCTCTCCCGGCTTCTGCTGACAGCTTGGCTGTAGGAAATTCAGGGTGAGTATGGAGCTATGAGCGAGTTACCCTACAGCTGTTGGTCAGCAGCCAGCCAGCACTCCAGGACTTCCAGCTGGACACCTTTGTGGCAGGGATGTTCATCAACTCTAATGTCTTCCCCCATTTTTTGTCCCCTTCTCTGTTACCCCCGGCACTGTCATGGTGATAGTTAGGGAAGATATGAACTATCGGGAATTCCGAGTGCCTTGGAGGTGCCCCTTAATTTATGGCACATTATTCTTTGGGAAATTTTTTCTCTTCCATTATCAGACTTCAAGCTTGTTCAGTGCTGATGATGGGGTCACCTAAAGTTGGGGGGTTAGCTGAGGCTCCTCCTCAATCCTTGGAGGGCAGGGCACCCGGATCCCTTTACTTTGCAGCATCCGATCAGTGAGGCCTTGTCTTTCACATTCCTGTCTGCTGAGCATGTCCTTTATACTGGTTTCAGCTAAGTTTGAGCTTGGTCGGCAAGGTTCCTTACTGAAGGAGGGGTGGAGGGCATGTGCAGGGTCATTTCATTGAAAATTCTACCTGGTCAGCCTGCCTCCTGAAATTTGGCAGGATTGAGTAAGCGCCATGTACACCATGGCTGTTAAGGCTTTCTGTGCTGGAGGAGTCCTGGGGCCACATTGGCATCCTTTTTTTCCCTACATACACCCTTCATTGCGTTTTGAGGAAAGCAGATAGATGCATAAGATATTGAGGCAATGAACCAGGCTTTCCCTTTTCCCCCACCAGCAGCAGTGACACTCCCCAGGAGAAGAAACCCCTAGACCGGTTACAAGCCCCAGAACTGGCCAACGTGGCAGGTGGGTTCAGGTTGTACTTGGGCTCTTAGTCTGTGCAGCACATGTGCAGTTTCTGCTGTGCATCAGGTGTGTGTCGGCATTGGGTACGACATCTGATCTCCATTGTGTTCATGGTCGGGCAGATGTGCCAATACTCAGTCGGAAGTGAGGGCCAATGAGGGGAGGATTATATGGAATGTTGTCCTCAGCTGAGGTTTGGAAATGATCACTGCTGTCACTCAGATGGTAGCTTTTAGGGGATAAATGGAACGGCCTGATTGGACTACAGAAGCAACTAGTTTGCTTTTTGCAGCTCTGTAAGTGGTTTGGTTTGACCCGGAGAGTAGAGGCTGATTTAGGGTAATGGGCAGAGAACTAGCCAGAGTCAAGGCCAGGGGTCAGATGATGGGGACTTTGAATGCCATATTGAGCTGCTTGAACATCACCCTGTGTATGTATTGAAGAAACAATTGAAAAAGCATTCTCACGTTGATTATTTTGGATGGTTTGTTTAGTAGGAATCTAGAAGACAGACAGGTATGGAGCCAGCAGGGAAGTAGGTAAGTTTATGTTATGAGTCTAGGTAAGATGCAACGTAGACTCAGGCGAAGTGGAGGCGCGCATTTAAGCATGAAGATGATTAGGTAATCAGGTCGAGCCTGGCCACTGGGCAGGGTTAGGAGCTGAGTGGCTGACCTCCGGGTTGTTCATTAAGCAGTGAGAGAAGTGGGCTGGCTGTTGTCGATGTTCGTACACTCTGAGAAGTGGGGTCTTGAGCCTAGATACACAGAATTAGGAGTATAAAACTGGATCTCACCCTGCTATCTCCATCCTCCCTCCCCCCACAGGGCTCACCCCTCCAGCCACCCCTCCCCACCAGTTATGGAAACCCCTGGCTGCTGTCTCACTGTTGGCCAAGGCCAAATCTCCTAAATCTACCGCCCAAGAGGGAGCCCTGAAGCCTGAAGGAATTACAGAGGCCAAGCCTCCAGCTGCCGCCTGCCTCCAAGAAGGGATCCATGGCCCCAGTCCCGTCCACGTGGGCTCTGGGGACCATGACTATTGTGTCCGGAGCAGGACACCCCCAAAAAAGATGCCTGCCCTAGTCGTTTCAGAGGTGGGCTCCCGATGGAATGTCAAGCGCCATCAGGACATCACCATCAAGCCTGTCTTGTCCTTGGGCTCAGCTGCTCCCCCACTCCCATGCACACCTACTTCCCAGGAGCCGCTTGATCACAGGACTAGCACTGAGCAGGCAGAGCCGGCAGCGCCTTGTTTTGCCCCATCCACCTTGCTGTCTCCTGAGGCCTCACCCTGCCGGAATGAAATGAACGCTAGGACTCCCTCTGAACCCCCAGACAAGCAGCGGTCAATGCGCTGTTACCGAAAAGCCTGCCGATCAGTCAGCCCCCCAAGTCTGGGCTGGCAAGGCCGCCGTGGCCGCAGCAGTCGCTCTGTCAGCTCTGGGTCCAGCCGGACCAGTGAAGCGTCCTCATCCTCATCGGTGTCTTCCTCATCCCGGTCCCGGTCCCGGTCCCTCTCCCCCCCCAACAAGAGGTGGCGAAGGTGAGCTTGGTGGCCTGTTAGATTCTGTCCTTTGGGAAGTCCTGCACTCTGGTTTGCTTTGAAAAGGCCTTGGGCTGGCTCGTTTACCTTCAGTCACTCTGGCTTTACTCTTCCTTTCCGTGGATTGTTGGAGTCTGATGCTCCGGAGGTTTCTGTTTACTCGAGACGTGCCTTGACTAGACAGCATTTGGTCTGATTGGGGTTATTTCGTACTATTATAATCGGTGCTTATACATGGTATTTGGTATTTTCTTGGTGTTAACTAATGCAGGTAGTGGGTTAATCTTACATGCTGGCGAGATGGCTCAGTCGGTAAAGATGCATGCTGCTAGGGTCTGTGACCTGAGTATGAACCTGGAGCCATGGTGGAATGAAACAAACGGGTCTCAGAAGTTATCCTCTGACCTTTTTATGCATGCTTTGACACACACACACACACACACACACACACACACACACGATAATTGTAAAAAGAAGGAAGATGCTTTTTGTGGGATGTGTTGCAGTTGTAGATCAATTAGTAGAGTTCCTGCCTCAAATGCATGAAGCCATGGATTTGATTCCCAGCACCATGTAAAATAGACATGCTGCATTGCCTGTAATCCTAGCGCTGAGGAGATGTGGCAGAAGGGTCACAGGTTAGAGTATCCTTGGTTACATGCAGAGTTTGGGGCAGTCTGGGATATATGAAACTCTGTCTCAAAAAACAAACAAACCAAAAAACAGTGTTTTAACACTGACACCTATCTTCTGAGATGGCTGTAAATAGTAGTTCTGACGTGGTAACCTCCCTGTCACCTTGGTTACGGTAGTCCTTTGAGATATGGCAGGGGAAGAGTCAGAACTCAGACTCTGGCACCTTGCCCCAGCACTGTAGAGTAGCTTTCAAAACTAGGGTTAGCTAGCCCTGCATCTCCTGAGTTGCCCTGAGTGGCCTTCCTCCTTCTCATGTGTTAAGTGGTTTCCCATTTTCAATGACACAGTGGAAAACATGTAGCAATTAGAGCTCAGTAGTAACAGAGCTAGCTGTATCAAGAATGCAGAAGGCCCTAGTATGATCCTCAGCACCAAAAAAAAAAAAAAAGAACTGTGACTGCTAGGCATGGTTGCACAGCCCCAGTGGTGGCGTACACCTGTAAATCCCAGCACTCTGGGAGGTAGAGGCAGGTGGATTTCTGAGTTTGAGGCTAGCCTGGTCTACAGAGTGAGCTCCAGGACAGCCAGGGCTACACAGAGAAACCCTGTCTCGAAAAAAAAACAAATCCAAAAAAAAGAAAAACGAAAAAAAAGAAAACGTTGATGGCCAGCTTGGGCTGTGTAGGTAGATCCTCCATCTCAGGGAAAAGGGTAATAAAGATAGGTAAAACTGTAAAAATGTTTGATGTATCTAAAATTGATAAAGGCGCACCCACTTGTTACCTGCAAAGAAAACCTGAAACTCTTGCGCTTCCCTTTATCAGTGGTCCTGAGCCTCCTGAGAGGGAGGAGTCTGGCCTACCTGTCCCATTCCTATCACTCCCATGCCCTTTGTTACAGGTCTAGCTGCAGTTCCTCTGGACGGTCCAGAAGGTGTTCCTCCTCTTCCTCCTCGTCCTCCTCTTCCTCCTCGTCCTCATCCAGTTCCAGAAGCCGGTCTCGCTCTGTGTCCCCTTGCAGGAGAAGTGACCGGAGGCGGCGGTGAGCATGAGCACGTGTTTGAGGGCAGTGCATCTAGGATGTCGGGCAGGGTTCTGATGGTACCTCTCTTGTCAGGTACAGCTCTTACCGTTCAAATGACCATTACCAAAGGCAGAGAGTGCTGCAAAAGGAGCGTGCAATAGTGAGTAGGGCAGCAGGTCATGGAGAAGGGGCTTATTCTGTGCTGTGAGCTCAGAGTCATCACTAGAGTGTCACTGTTCCTTTATCCAATATAGGAAGAAAGGCGGGTGGTCTTCATCGGGAAAATACCTGGACGGATGACTCGGTCAGAGCTCAAACAGAGGTTTTCTGTTTTTGGAGAAATTGAGGAGTGTACCATTCATTTTCGTGTCCAAGGGTAAGTCTTAAAGTTGGGGTGTTTATTATGTTAAATTCTTATACCTTGATGTTTCTCTGCCTTTCCTGTCTGCTACTGTGCTGGGCTGGGTGGGATTATTTTTATAATCAGAGGGTTGGCCATTGGGGAAATGAGAAGAAACCCCTCTGTACCCGGGATGCTGAGTCTTCTCCACAACCTGTGCACAAATGGCTCACCCTCTCCTAGTGACAACTATGGATTTGTCACTTACCGTTATGCTGAAGAGGCATTTGCAGCCATTGAGAGCGGTCACAAGCTGCGGCAGGCAGACGAGCAGCCCTTTGACCTCTGCTTTGGGGGCCGGAGGCAGTTCTGCAAGAGGAGTTACTCTGATCTTGGTGAGTGATGGAGAAGGGCTTCTTGACAACATAGATTTGGCTCTGCCATACAGAGAACGGAAAGGGAGGGTGAGTGGCGGTGGAGGGGGCTGGCACCTTCTTCACAAGCAGGGCAGTTTGCCTCTATCGATTCTCAGGTGGGCCATGGCTCCCATTTGAGAAGTCTGGTGAGAGACCTTAATGTTTGTCCCTCTCTGCTTCTGTAGACTCCAATCGGGAAGACTTTGACCCTGCTCCTGTAAAGAGCAAATTCGATTCACTTGACTTTGATACATTGTTGAAACAGGCCCAGAAGAACCTGCGGAGGTAACCCTGGGCATTCCTCCCCCACCCATTTCTCCAGAGGCATCCAACCTCTTCCAACCCCCTCCCCCACTCTAGGGGAGAGAGCTGCTAATGTGGAAAATGACTTTTATAAGGAAATGGAGAAAAAGTTAAATAAAAATGTGTTAAATTGGGAATTTTAAGTGGTATTTGGTTTTTAATAACAGGTATTGAACAAATGAACTTGGGTTTCTATGTAAGGTGGGTCTGAGGGGAACATCTAATAAACATGAACCAGGGAAACTCCAAGGTGTCCTTTGTGTGTGCTGATGTCTGGTGTGTTTGCTATTTCTCTGAACACAAGGCCCCCACTGAGTTCCCAGGACCTCTTGGTTAGGTGTAAGGTCACATTGACTTGGCTTCTCACATCTGTCACATGTAAAATAAGTCAGGGAAAACTTCTCCAACTTGAAAGACTTGTGAAATTTATATTTTGTCAGTCTCCTGTATCCTAACCTGCCCTCTAGTTCACTGTGCAGCTAAAAATGACCTTGAACCTCTACTCCTCCACCTCCCAAATGCTAGGATTACAAGCACACATCTGGTTTATATGGTGCTGGGCAGTGTGAGCCCAGAGCTTTGTGTGTGTTTGGTGAGCACTCTACCAGCCCTGAGCCCAGCCTGTTTTGTGTATATGAGGGAGGGAGCATGTATGTATACAGAGGCAGTAGGACAGTTTCTTGGTCCCACCCTCAGGAGTGCTGATCTCTTCACAGCCCTGAAGCTCTCTAAATTGGCTTGGCCACTGAGCCCCCTGGAAGCCATCTCCACCCGCCCAGCTTTAGGACTGTGCAGGGACCGCCACACCTGGCAGCTGGCCTTCCGGTGCAGGTTCTTGAGAGTCGCTCGGGTCCTTAGCATCAGGGTTTTAGGCAATAAACCACCCCCCAGTCCTTTTTCATTTTTGCAATACTGGATGAGGTTTGAATCTAGGATTTCACACATGGGGAAGCAAGAGCTGTATTATTGAGCTAACATAGCTAACTTTTTGGGGGGAAGGGTAATTGTATGTGTATACGCACACACATTCGTTATTGTGTGTAGAGGTGTGACCCGTGTATGAGTGCCAGAGATTTGTGTAAGGTACCTTGCTCCCTTTTGTGTTTTTGTTTGAGGCAAGAATCCATGGCTGTCCTGGAACTGGCTTTGTAGACCAGGCTGGCCTCAAACTCAAAAAAATCCTCCTGCCTCTGCTTCCTAGATGATGGGATTAAAGATGTGTGCTATCACACCTCAGCTGAAGTGTTTGAGACAGGCTCTTGCTGCCTAGCTGTTCTGGAACTTGCTATCTAGGCCAGACTGGCCTTGAGCTCATATTGATCTGCTTCTGCTGAGATGAGTGTCACCAAACCCATTTTAACATTTTGCTTTGAGTCTATCTCAAACATTTTTAAAATTATGCATATGAATGTGTGTCTGTGTTTTGAGAATGTACATGTGCCTGTGGTTGCCACAGCAGCCAGAAGAAGGTGTTAGATTCCCTGGAGTCTCTGGAAAAGTAGTAAATGCTCTGATAATTTTAGCCATTTTTCCAGGGCCCTGCCCTTTATTTTTGAAAGGAGATCTCTCTGAGTCTGGAACCTAGCCAGTGAGCTCCAGGGTCGGCCATCAGTACCTAGGGGCCAGCCCTAGAACTGCTGATGCAAGCCACTGTGCCCTGCTTGTACAGCACTGTCAAGGATCTGAACTCAGGTGTCTATGCTTGCACAGCTAGCATTTACACTGTCCCTTTCAAAATTCTGTGGAGTAGTGCAGGCTGGACTGAAACCCCAGCTCTCCTGCCTACTCAACTGTCTTGCAGTGAGCTACTAGGCCTGTGCATGGAGATATCTTTAGATATCTTTAGACTCTTGGGATGGAGAAGATATAGTTGATTGTTTTTGCTTTTTTTTGTTTTTCAAGCCAGGGTTTTTCTGTATAATCCTGGCTGTCCTGGATTTCACTTGAGATTGGTTGCTTCTGCTTCCCAAGTGCTGGGGCTAAAAGTTTGTGCTGCCACAGCCTGGTTTAGTATTTCAAACTCAAAAGAATTCTTCCTCCTCTCCCCTCTCCCCCATCCCTCCTTTCCTTTCCTCTTCCCTTCCCTCCTTTCTCCTCCCCTCCCCTCCCCTCTCCCCCTCTCCTCAGACCACTACCTGCTTTTTTTGCCTTTTAACCCTGGGTATAAAGGCATTTGTCACCAAGCCTATGAGAATAAAGTTCTCTCTCTCTCTCTCTCTCTCTCTCTCTCTCTCTCTCTCTCTCTCTCTCTCTCTCTCCTTTTTGTTTTTCCGAGACAGGGTTTCTCTGTGTAGCCCTGACTGTCCTGGAGCTCACTCTGTAGACCAGGCTGTCCTTGAACTCTGCCTGCTTCTGCCTCCCAAATGCTGGGATTAAAGACGTGCACCACCACTGCCTGCTGAGAATAGTTTTCTCAACTCAGAAATCTGCCTGCCTCTGCCTCCCAAATGCTGGGATTAAAGGCGTGCACCACCACTGCCTGCTGAGAATAGTTTTCTCAACTCAGAAATCTGCCTGCCTCTGCCTCCCAAATGCTGGGATTAAAGGCGTGCACCACCACTGCCTGCTGAGAATAGTTTTCTCAGCTCAGAAATCTGCCTGCCTCTGCCTCCCAAATGCTGGGATTAAAGGCGTGCACCACCACTGCCTGCTGAGAATAGTTTTCTCAGCTCAGAAATCTGCCTGCCTCTGCCTCCCAAATGCTGGGATTAAAGGCGTGTGCCACCACTGCCCGGCTAAGAATAAAGTTTTCTCAACTGGGGTTTGTGTCTATTGTTTCATTTAAGCTCACCAGTTTAGTTTGATAATCATCTTGGCGTGTGAATTTTTAAAACATGAGTATGTATGGATAGAAGCACCTCCTCTGGGAAATAGGGTTCCTTTAAGAAAGAGCTCCTGTTTTGAGGAAAGTAAAAGAAAGGCATTCACAGAAAGTGCATTTTTATTGCTTCCTGACCTGGACTATAGCTGATACTGGAATACCCCCACCTCCCCGAGACAGGGTTTCTCTGTGTAGCCCTGGCTGGCCTGGAACTCAGAGATCCCCTTATCTCTGCCTCTCAAGGGCTAGGATTAAAGGCGTGCGCCTCCACTGCCCTGCTCTGTGACTTCTGACTTAAAGGAGTCATCTTTTCCCTGGGATGGCCCAGTGTTCTCCCCCTCCTCGAATTGTGTGTGGGAAGGATAACTGTCTTGTAACCTAGTTAAGACTGGCAGGCAATGCGGAGTACCAACACCTTGTTACCACAACTTTTAGAATCATCTGATTTGTCTGGGGCTGGGTGTTATGACTTCACTGGAAATGAAGGGAAGAAGCCATTGTTGGCGGGAATTTGAGCAGTAGATGACACCTCTAGAAAGGTCCATTCATTATTGTGGGGTCTGAGCAGCAGCTGGTGCTTGAGAAACTATGGTAGAAAGAAGCCCATTCAGCAAAGGTAAAGCGCGGGAAGTTGCAAGTTTTCCCGCCTCGGACGGGAGCGTGACCTCTGACGTAGAAGCTCCGCCTCCTCAGTGGGCTGCTCGTGGGCTCCGCCCTTTACAGGAGGACAGCGTGTGTGAGACCGGAAGGAACTTACAGATTTCGCCTGGATCTTACCTCGAGGGCGGAGGGAGCGACGCCTCGTGGGGGCCGCTCTTCCGCTGCGCGCCGCGCGACGTGATGACGACACTCGTCCCGCCCACTACTGATTGTGCTTTGGAGATAAGTCGTGCCGCGTGCGCAACGGTAGTGACGCTTTTTGCCCGGAGTATGGCGGATACCGGCTTGCGCCGCGTGGTTCCTAGCGACCTTTATCCCCTTGTGCTCGGCTTTCTGCGAGATAACCAACTCTCGGAGGTGGCCAGTAAATTTGCAAAAGCGACCGGCGCTGTGAGTCCTTGGTTTGGTCTGCGGGTCGGGGTGGGACGACTCTACATGATAATCAAGGCCTTGGCAGATTTAGAAGTTAAGGAGGCGAGGTCTAGGGTCTGTCAGTCCAATGTCTGCAAAGCCTCTCTGCCGACCTTCCTAAGGCTTGGGGTCTCAGCATCTCCTTCTACCACGTCTGACTGGGTAGTTCCGAGTCTTACGGCTTTTACTTGGTGAGTTTTGCAGCGGTGGCAGGCGTGGGTCCCTCGTGACCCAGGACATGTGGCAATAGATCCCTCCGGGAGCATTGGGTTGGTGGTGCCTGGTTCTTTTGCTGTACATTTTGTTGGACTTAACATTTGTTTGCAGTTTTATCTGAGACTCAAAGATAAGTTGTTAATGATGAAGGATAGGATCTTATTCGTTTATACACTTATTTATTTTTACAAAAGGAAATGAATGAGTGCAGGGATAGGTTGCTTTCAGTATACTGCAGGAGAAGTGGGCATCCTGCCGGGTCAAGTTGGCATTGAGTGTGGAGCTCCAGGTAGTGATACAAAACAAATTTAGGCTTAGGCCAGACCTCCTACATGTATGATCCTGGAAGCCTTTTGTTTGAGACAAAGTTCACGTAGCCCGTGGAGGATGTATATGGACTTATGTTCCTCTTGCTTCAGCCTCCTCATGCTAACGCATGCCTGAGCATTGCAGGATGCCATGTGTAGCCCTGGCTGCCCTGCAGCTCACTTTGTTGCCTATGAAGTGCTGGGATTAAAGGTGTGTGCCAGCCGGGCAGTGATGGTGCACGCCTGTGATTCCAGCACTCTGGGAGGCAGAGGCAGGCGGATTTCTGACAGCCTGGTCTACAGAGTGAGTTCCAGGACAGCCAGGGTTATACAGAGAAACCCTGTCTCGAAAAAACCAAATCCAACCCCCCCCCCCCCAAAAAAAAGGTGTGTGTCACACTCCGGCGCTCCCCCTCCCCCTGATTTTCAGCTTTTGAGTGAATGAGACTCATCTAGAGAGAAATACACAAAGTAGTATGCCCATTGTAGGCACACAGGAACCGGGGGATGAGTGACAGCTGAGATGTAAGAGCAAAATTAAGTGAAGGAATGGGAAATGTTTAGTCTGCGTTTTAAGAAAAGCTGTAGTGGGGGCTGGAGAGATGGCTCAGCCGTTAAGAACACTGACTGCTCTTCAGAGGTCCTGAGTTCAATTCCCAGTAACCACATGGTGGCTCACAAACATCTGAAATGGGTTCTGGTGTGTCTGAAGACAGCAAGAGTGTACTCACGGAAAACAAACAGATCTTTAAAGGGGGTAGTGTTTGTGGAAATACCTTGAAAAACTGCAGGCCTGTGGTCTTTTTTTTCAGGGATGATACTATGACTGGAAATTTAGGTTTCTTCTGCTTTAACTTATTTTTGAGACTGTGCAGACTAGACTTGCCTCACCGAGCTGTCTCTGCCTCAGATTATTCAGTGTTGGAATTAAAGCCCCCCCCCCCTTGTTTCTGTGGCCATTACCTGACCTGGAACTTGGTTGGCAGGCCTTGGCCTTATGATCTTCCTGCCATAGACCCTGGGAATGCTGGGTTAAGGCTGCTAGAGCTTTTGAGGTAGGCTACTTCTTTGTAGCAAAATAAGGTGGTGGGTTTTTTGTTTTGTTTTGTTTTTTTGTTTGTTTTGTTGCTACAAAAGGGAAGGATCAGGTCAGTCTCATACTAAGAGTTCTTTCAACCAGGCCAGCCTGGCATGGGATATGGTAATACATGCCCACTCCTATCCCCATGTGCTCTTAACTCAGACCATCTTCCATTGCTCGCCACTTCCTCCCTCCCTCCCATATGTAGTTACGGCTGTCCTGGAACTGTATATGTAGACCAAGCTGGCTTAAACTCAGATATGCCTGCCCCTCCTTCCCACGTGCTAGGATTAAAGGCTTGTGCTCCCACACCTGATGTCTTTCTGTTTGCTTATAATTATTATTATTTTCTGCACATTGACATTTTTGCCTGCATGTATGTATGTTTGAGGGTGTTGAATTCTGGAGTTCGGACAGAGCTGCCATGTGGGTGCTGGGAATTGAACCTGGGTCCTCTGAAAGAGCAGCCAGTGCTCTTACCACTGAGCCATCTCTTCAGTCCTGCCTTTCTGACTTTTTGGGTTCTTTTTTGGATTTTTGGTTTTTTCGAGACAGGGTTTCTCTGTATAGCCCTGGCTGTCCTTGAACCCAGAAATCCTCCTGCCTCTGCCTCCCAGAGTGCTGGGATTACAGGCGTGTGTCACCACCGCCCGGCTCTTTCTGACTTTTAAAAGTTAATTAATTAGAAAAATTAATAGTTAGAAATTATGAGGCCAGAGGTGTCAGAACCCCCTGGATCTAGAGTTAACAGGTAGTTTTGGGTCTCCTGCTGGTAAATGAACTCAGGTCCTCTGGAAGAGTAGCATGTTCTTTTAAGGACTTAGCCCTCTCTTCAGCCCCTCAACTAATATTCTATTATTAATTGCTGAAACTTTTCTAAGACTTTGAAAAGTATGGACAGGCATAGGGATAGATAAACTATAAAGTTTACATGCTCAAAGATAGGTGATAAATAAGAGGAATATTTTTCTCCTAATTTATACAAGTAAGAAAAGACTGAAGAAGATGTAACATCTGTTTGGAATTGAGTAGGTAGGTAACATAACTTTTGAGACAAGGTATCTTTACATAACCCTGGCTGTCCTGGAACTCTGTATACAGTCCAGGTGGGCCTTGAACTCACTGAACTGCCAGCCTCTGTCTTCCAAATGCTGGGACTATGCCTGGCTGGCAGATTACACTTGATCAAGGAGTAACAGAATCTGACCAGAGAAGCATAATTCCTTAGCCAAGCCTCCCTTCTTACAGACACAGCCAGACGCCAACGCCTCTTCCCTCTTGGACATCTATAGCTTCTGGCTCAAGTAAGCGTTCCTGGTTGTACTTGGGCTGGTTGCTCCCCTAGGTGGGCTGGGCTGTGTTCCTCAGTTTGAGAAGGTCCTGATCCCTCAGACGTCAGCCTAATCAATCTCCCATCAGCAGGTCCACCAAAGTCTCAAAGGCGAAAGTACAGTCAAATGGACCAGTGGCCAAGAAGGCTAAGAAAGAGACTTCATCCAGTGACAGCAGTGAGGACAGCAGTGAGGAAGAGGAGAAAGCCCGAGGACTTCCCACACAGAAGACTGGTAAGGCTGTGGGTGGGGTGGGGCTCCAAAGACACCGCCTGGCACCTGCCTGGAGGACCTATTCTCATGGGTGCCTGTACTACTTTCTGCTCAGCCACACCTGCCAAGCAAGCCAGTGTGCCTCAGCGTGCTGGGAAAGCAGCAGCCAAAGCTTCAGAGAGCAGCAGTAGTGAAGAGTCCAGTGACGAAGAGGAGGAAGAGGACAAAAAGAAGCCTGTACAGGTTTGGAGCCTTGGTTGTAAGGAGGGCCTCGGGAGCTTGGGAATGGAACTGAGGGGGACAGCTAGCTTATGGTGGGTGGTGGAGGATGTCCGTATTGCACACATTCTGGGAGCTCGGGAGGAGAGGCTGAGGCAGGAATGATGGGCTCGACTGTGGACGGATCCTCCTCCTCCACCCGGGGCTTTGTCCTCCTTGGGGACTGTGTAGGGCCCTGAGAATGCTGACAAAATTATCTCAGAAACTGCTTTATTAAGCAACTGAACTCTCTTTTCGCTGTTTTGATATGCATATCTTATTTTCTTTGAGTTTTTCTTGCCCTTTCAGTAGGCTCCAGGCCAGCCTGGTCTACAGAAAGTTCTAGGATAGCCAAGGCTGTCTTAAAAAGAACTCTGTCTCAAAGGGGGGCAGGGACCTCAAATAATAAGCACATCTTGTTGTCTGTTGAGCACTCAGGAGCCCTTGCTCAACGTCCTCATGTGTATTTTGCTTGTTTGCGACAGTTTCTCTGTGTAGCGCTGGCTGTCCTGGGAATTTTGTGTTGAGCAGGCTGACCTTGAGCTCCCAGAGTTCTTTTCCTCCCACATACTGGAATTACTAGCGTTTGCCACCATCTTTGCTCTCTTTTGTTTTAGCAGAAAGCAGTGAAGCCCCAAGCCAAGGCAGTCAAACCTCCTCCTCCTCAGAAGAAGAAGAAGACCGAGAGCTCCGAGTCCGAGTCTGACTCCAGCTCCGAGGATGAAGCGCCACAGGCTCAGAAGCCAAAGGCTGCTGTGGTGGCCAAAGCCCAGGCCAAAGCCCCAGCCAAGCCAGGTGTGTGTGTGTGAGAGGGGAGGGTGCTGAGCCACCAGTGCCCATCACGGCCCTTTGGCCATGACGGTAAAAGCCCAGAAGGGTGAGACTGGAGACTTAAAAGATATGCCTGGAAATTGTTTGTTTGTTCGAGACTGGGTTTTTACTGTGTAGCCCTTGGCTATCCTGGATCTCCCAGGTTGGCCTCAAACTGGGATTGAGATCTACCCACCTGAACAAAAGCCTTTGCCTCCCAGCTGGTGGGTTAAAGGCTCTTTGCACTGCCATGCCCAGCTAAGCTTGGAAATTTCCCCAAGCCCCGTCTCAGAGGGATTTTTTTGTTTGTTTGGTTTTGTCTTTTTGTTTGTTTGTTTGTTTGTTTGTTTTTTTCCCCCCAAGACAGGGTTTCTCTGTGTAGCTCTGGCTGTTCTGGAACTCTGTAGACCAGGCTGGCCTCAAACTCAGAAATCCGCCTGCCTCTGCCTCCCAAGTTCGCCACCACTGCCTGGCTTTGCTATTTTTTTAAGACAGGGTTTTTCTGTATAGCACTGGCTGTCCTGGAGCTAGCTCTGTAGACCAGGGTGGCTCTGATTCATTTGCCTACCTCCTGAGTGCTGGTTTAAAGCCAAGCCCCAAACCCCCACCCTTAACTTCTTTTTTTGATTGAGGCTCTAAAAACACGGGCTGTGCTTGAACCCAATCCTCCTGCCTCTCCAAGGGTAATGTATCTTACATACTTATTTGTTTGTTGGGTAAGGTCAGGTCTCGCTCTAGTCCAGTGGCCTAGAACTGGTGATTCTCCTGCCTCAGGCTCTGTAGTGCTGGGATTAATAGGCATTTCTTAGCTTGGCATAGATGTATGTCCCTAAGCTCAGCCTGGGGTTAGTTGCCAGAAGCAGACACACCCACGGGGCTTAGTGCTGTGAGGATTGCCTTGCCTTTTAGGCACCCACAGCCCACGTGTGTTCTCAGTTGCTTGGCTTTTTACAGCTGCTTTTCCTCTTTTGCTTTCTTTCCACACAGCCACGCTGTTTTGTCCTTCTGATGGATAGAGGCTGAAGAGAAAGACTTTAGAAACAGGCATCACATAGTAGAGCTTAGAGAAACTGGAAAGAGTTGGTTCTCCCCTGATACTGTATACCACCTAGGCAGCAAACTGAAGCCGTCCTTTACCTGCTGAGC
The DNA here is from genome assembly GCF_947179515.1 of Apodemus sylvaticus. Classification (NCBI taxonomy): domain Eukaryota; kingdom Metazoa; phylum Chordata; class Mammalia; order Rodentia; family Muridae; genus Apodemus; species Apodemus sylvaticus. The sequence continues at coordinate 15,586,356 of NC_067472.1, read as the reverse complement.
CATTCCACAAGCCTTAAGTGATATATTCTTTAAGTCCTATAGTAGCCAACAGGACATATTTTTGAAGTTTTCCAACTTGTTTAATACCGGTTTTGCTTCTCAGGTGTACCAGTGAAAGCACAGCCTAAAGCAGCAGCCAATGGCAAAGCCGCTGGCAGCAGCAGCAGCAGCAGCAGCAGCAGCAGCAGCGATGACTCAGAGGAAGAGAAGAAGGCAGCCGTGCCTCCCAAGAAGGTTAGGCTGTGACTTTGTAGCAAGGATGATGTTAGGGGCTTCAGGGTGTGTCTCTCCTCTGTCAGAATTGTTTGGGAAGATGTTTTCCTCTAATGTTAATTTTCTCTCCAATGAAGACTACACCTAAAAAGCAAGTTGTGGCCAAGGCACCAGTGAAAGTAGCGTCTACCCCTGCCCAGAAGAGTTCCAGCAGTGAAGACTCTTCCAGTGAAGAGGAAGAGGAACAGAAAAAACCCATGAAGAAAAAAGCAGGTGATTGGATGGGGGCATCGATTCCATAAACTGAGTCCTAGTGCAGAGCAGCTAGCTTCTTCCAGAAAGGGATCCAGAAAACAAGAGGGAAGCCGCAGCACCTCAGGTGGCACTGATGCAGAGGTGACCCACTGTTGGGAATGACATACTAATCCTGTTCTGCAGAAAAGTAAGCCCTGTTTTAGATAGACAGATTCAGAAAATGTAAGTACTTTATATTCTGATGCTAGGGAGTAAATCCAGGGCTTTGTGCATGCTGGGCAGGGTCTGCTAAGGAGATACAGCCTCAGTCCTGTATGCATATTTTCCTGTTACTCAGAGACATGGTCTTACTATGGAGCTCTGACTGTGAACTTACTTCTCACACTTGGCTGGGTTTGAACTCAGATCTGTATGCTTCTGTGTCCCAAGAGCTGGGACTAAAGGGGTATACCACCCAGACCTGTTTTGTTTTATTGCTTATTTAAAATATTTTCCCTCTGTAGCCCATGGCCTCATTCACAGCAACTTTCCTACTTAGCCTTATGAGTGTCAGGAGTACAGGCATGAACCACAGTGCCTCCCAAATGCATGTTTCAAAACTGTTTTTAATAGGTCCCTACAGTTCAGTTCCACCGCCTTCTGTTCCTTTACCAAAGAAATCCTCTGGAGCCCAGTCTCCAAAGAAAGCTGCTGCACAGACACGGCCTGCAGACAGCAGTGAAGACAGTGAGGATAGCAGCGATGAGTCTGGTGAGTCCCAGGGAAGGGTGGGGAAAGGAGAGAAACACTGTACCTGTGCTGTGACTGAAGAAAGAAGGCTAGGATACTCGCGCATCGTTATGCTCTTCCCAGTGCCCTGCTGGTTGGCTTGCAATTCTGGACCCATCCTAATGTCACAATTTCTCCTCAGATTCAAGTTCTGAGGAAGAGAAAAAAACTCCAGCTAAGACAGTTGTCTCAAAGATGCCTGCCAAACCAGCTCCAGTGAAGAAGAAAGCAGAGAGCTCTTCAGACAGCTCAGGTAATGCTGCCCAGACACTTGCGCGAGTGGAGTACTCACTGCCTTGGGCTGCTGTTACAGCGCTCCCCTGAATTCTGTCTCTTCTCTCCAGATTCTGACAGTTCTGAGGACGAAGCTCCTGCCAAGCCAGTCAGCACCACCAAGAATCCCTCAAGCAAGCCAGCTGGCACTCCCAAGCCATCTGCAGCAAAGGCAGTGGCAACTCCTAAGCAGCCTGCTGGCAGTGGCCAGAAGCCTCAGAGTAGGAAGGCTGACAGCAGCTCCAGCGAAGAGGAGAGCAGCTCCAGCGAGGAAGAGGCCACCAAGAAAAGTGTGACAACCCCCAAGGCCAAGGTGACCGCTAAAGCAGCACCTGCCAAAGCAGCACCCGCTAAAGCAGCACCTGCAAAACAGGCTCCTCAGGCTGGTGGGGACAGCAGCTCTGACTCAGACAGTTCCAGCAGTGAAGAAGAGGAGAAGACACCTAAGCCCCCAGCTAAGAAGGTAGCAAGCGGAGCAGTTCCCAAACCAGCCCCTGGGAAGAAAGCCGCAGCCGAGAGCAGCAGCAGCTCCTCCTCTGAGGAGTCCAGTGAAGATGAGACGCCGCCCAAGGGCAAGGCTACTCCCAAATCACAGGCGAGCAAGGCCAATGGCACTCCAGCTTCTCAGAATGGAAAAGCAGGCAAGGAGAGTGAGGAGGAAGAAGAGAAGACAACAGCAGCTGAGGCCAAGCCAGGCATGGATGGGTCGTGCCCTGGGTTTGTCCTGTAGTCCTGGGATGTCCTTGGGGAGAGAGGTGGGCTGGAGATGGTAGCCTCCTGAGTGCCTGTGGAGGGTTCTCTGGAGGCCTGGCTCCTTACTGGCTTTTTTTTCTGTTGGTTCAGGCAAGAAACGGAAGCAGAGTGAGACTGCTGACGAAGCAACTCCTCAGGTTAAGAAAGTTAAGCTCCAGACTCCCAATACGTTTCCAAAAAGGAAGAAGGCACGTAGAACCCAGCCCTTTAACCATAGACTCCTGAGACCAGTGACTGCTCAGTCTAGCCAGATACTGAGTGCTTTTAAGAAGAGCTGTTAAATCACCAATTTAACGTTTCCTTCATTCTTCTCTAGGGAGAAAAAAGGGCATCCTCCCCTTTCCGAAGGGTCAGGGAGGAGGAAATTGAGGTGGACTCTCGAGTAGCAGACAATTCCTTTGATGCCAAGGTGAGGACTGTTTGCCACTCTTGGGACCTGGGAGGGGAAGGGCAGCTTTGATCAGGCTGCTGGGACCCCATGGATTAGGACTACTGTGAAGGGACAATAGAGAAAGGTGACAGGGCATTAGATTGTCTTCTGGGTAATAACCTCGTTTTTTCACCAGCGAGGTGCGGCTGGAGACTGGGGTGAGCGAGCCAATCAGGTGCTGAAGTTCACCAAAGGCAAGTCCTTCCGGCACGAAAAGACGAAGAAGAAGCGAGGCAGCTACCGGGGAGGCTCCATCTCAGTGCAGGTCAACTCCATCAAGTTTGACAGCGAGTGACCCGTGCTCATCTTTGGCAAGGGAGGGGTGGTGTTGAGAGGCTGGCACTCACCTCCAATGGACCCAGAAACTCCATGTTGTTGGGAGAGTTGTGGCCAGGACAGTTTGGAGCAGGTCCCGGGTGCTCCAGTGCACAGTCCTCACATGCTCCTGCTTGCACAGGTTTGTTTTGAGCATTGATTGTCAAGGAGAAAAAGGACTTTTTTTTTTTTAAAGAAATCCATTTGGTTGTCAATTGCCTTCCTGTTCTGTGGGTCTTCATACTGAGAAATTTGTATATTTTATATTAAATCATGTCATAGAGATTTTTGTTGTGATTTTCAGAGATGAGTTCCACAAATTAAAGTCTTAGCTGTTGCCTAAGGCAAAGCAAAATGTTTGTGGTAATAATTTTCCCACTGGAGGGTTCTATTTATGTGAGTGCACAGATCGATGTTTGATCCCTCAAAGCCCTGGTGGGCACCGATGCAAGTCTAGTGATGTGTCTGCAGAGCATCCCCTCTGCCCTTCTTCATCCATTGGGCCTGACACCGAAGCTCCCAGAAGCCAGTGGATATACCAACTTTGGGAGATAGAATTGCCGTTCTTGGTACAATATCCTACTAATTGACAGGCAGGATTCTCAAGTGTATGAGTGCTGTGCAACTGTCTGTGTTTTGTTCTTGGTAGCTGTTACTGCTACATGTTTATAGTATTTTTAGTTTTAATTTCAAAGTAAGCTTTTCTGACATTTAGAGGCATTTGTAACAACTTGACTGTTGTATATTAAGTTCATGAATTTATTTGATTCTTTTTAACATTATCAAGAACAGAATGGTAAGTTCCTGCATGGTTGAGTCAAGGAAGTGGGAATGACTAATTAACCCCTCCCTATGCTCAGTGTGAAGTAGGTGCAGTGGGTACATCCTGGGCACCGGGAGCAGCAGGAGACAGTACAGTGAAGCGAGGCGGGAGGGGTCAGTCATGAAGTTGGGCCATGGGAGTAGTTGTGTCCTGTTAAGTTGGTCCACTGGACTCATTAGGACCTGAACTATGTTACTGACCCAGACTAGCCAGGGGCTGAGAGAATTCCTGGGTGATAGCGTGCTTGCTTAGCATTCAGAGACCAAGTGTGCTCTCCATCACAGCAGGGAGTGAATGAACAGAGAGATGCCTGGGCCAAGGCAGTAGATTGTAAAGCCATAGGTTGTGACCATTGGCAGAGCTTGGCCAGAGGGAAGGGGATGGGGGAAAGAGCACCCTGGCTGGCCTGGTGGGAAAATGAAGGCGCCACATGGTGCCTCCCTTGTTTGGTTTCCATGGTCACCTGGTAACCTGCTAAAAGCTGGCTGGCTGTGGCAGCTCTTTGAGGAGGTCTGCATGGTCAGAGCTCTGTGTCTTACTACAAAACAATAAAATGAATGGTTCATGAAGTGCTGAGAGTTGTATTTTTGTGCATGTAAGGCCTCATAGCTTTGTATGCAACAAAACAAGTAGGAGGCTGGGGCTGAGGCCTGTTTGAGTTTACTATAGAGGCTCTCAGTTCCTTTGCTGGACTCAAGCCTCCTCACCCCAACCCTTTTTTTTATTTGTATTTTAAAGATGGCGTCTGCCTGCCATCCTTAGCTCTTTCTCAGGCTTTAGTTGAGCTAATGACCTGTGAGCCACAACTAGCTCTCCTGCTTGTATTTGCATCATCTGGGGGCTTAAACAATGATTTTTACATTGAAATGTCTTATTTTAGCCAGGTGATGGTGGCCCACATCTCTAATCCCAACACTTGGGGAAGGCAGAGGCAGGAGGATCTCTTGAGTTCAGAGGCCAGTCTAATCTGCAGTCTATTTGACAGGGTTTCTCTGGGTAGTCCTGGCTATTTTAGAATTCACTCTGTAGACCAGGCTGGCCTCGAACTCAAGAGATCTGCTTTCTGAGTGCCAGGATTAAAGGCTTGTACCTGCACTGTGTAGCACATTTTTTCTTAAAAAGAGCCTTTTTAAAATTATTTGGGCTGGATAAGTGCTTTCGGATTTCCAACACCCGCATTCCATAACTCCAGTTTCGGAGGGCCCAGGGTCTCCTTCTGACCTTGAGCACTCACATGTATAAACAGACCGTGCAGGCAAACATTCAGTGAGTAAGCCTGAGTTAAAAGTTAATTTGTATTGGGGGGAACGACATCACACTTGGGGTTAGAGTTTGGCACACTTAGGCTTCTTCACCAGATGGACCTCAGGCTCCATGGCAAAGTGGCTTTAGCCCTACTTTCTTTTTTTTTTTTTTTTTTTTTTAAAGACAAGGATCTATCTCAATGTAACCCAGACCCCAAACTCACTGCGGAACTGACCATGAACTGGTTTTCCTGTGTGCTGCAACCTGCCAGGCTATTTATGTGGTGCTGGAGATCAAAGCCAAGACCTCATGAATAGGATAACAGAGTCACATTCTGAGCCTCTATATAATACTCTTAACTCACAGCTGCCAGGAAGCAAAACTCAAGTTTTCACAATTCCAGCCCTCTGAGGAACCTGCTCAAACCTCTGCAGTTACTGAAGGGGCCAGGAGGTGGCGCTCTTACCCCCTGCATAAGAAGCCTGTTCCTGCTGGGAGCTTCTAAACCCTCAGTTGAGGTTCTCTGGTTGTGGAGGGTGGAGGACACCCCTGCCATGTGTGGTCACTTGAAAGTCAACTGCAGGCAATATGACTTTTAGAAGACAGGGGGTTCATGGAACCCTGTGGCCCATCAAGGTAAAGATATATAAAGAGAGAATATTGATTACCTTTAGCTGTTGGGGAAGTTGTTTTAAGAAATGAGGGAGTAAGGGCTGGAGAGACCCGCCGGCTCAGCAGTTAAGAGCACTGACTGCTCTTCCAGAGGTCCTGAGTTCAAATCCCAGCAACCACACAGTGACTAACAACCATCTGTAATGTCCTCTTCTGGTGTGTCTGAGGACAGCTACAGTATACTCATATATAAAATAAATCTGGGCTAGAGCGATAGCTTAGTGTTTGGAGCATCCGATTGCTCTTCCAGAGATCCTGTGTCCAATTCCCAGCCACCACATTGGCCCTCTTATGATGTATCTGAAGACAACTACAGTGTACTCATATAAATAAAATTAAAAAAAAAAAAAGCCGGGTGGTAATGGTGCACGCTTTTAATCCCAGCACTTGGGAGGCAGAGGCAGGTAGATTTCTGAGTTCAAGGCCAGCCTGGTCTACAGAGTGAGTTCCTGGACAGCCAGGGCTACATAGAGAAACCCTGTCTCAGGAAAAAAAAAAAAGAAAGAAAGAAGAAAAAGATGGTGCTGTGTATAAAGAGATATTGGGGGCCAGCATCCCCCACATCAGACCCACTGAGTAAGCTTGGTGCAGGATGGTGATGTGTGCAGAGTGCAGAGAATCTACACACAGCCATGGTCAATGCATTGATACAGCACTGAGCTGCTGGAAGCCAGCTCTGGGAAATGCACCACTAGAAAATGCACCTGCTGGGCTCTGTTCCCTGGGACCATGGGTGTCATAGAGTTGCTATTCCTGCACAAACATCATGACCAAGAAGCAAGTTGGGGAGGAAAGGGTTTATTCAACTTACACTTCCACATTGCTGTTGATCACCAAAGGAAGTCAGGACTGGAACTCAAGCAGGGCAGGAAGCAGGAGCTGATGCAGAGGCCATGGAGGGATATTTCTTACTGGTTTGCTTCCCCTGGCTTGCCTAGGGAACCCAAGACTGCCAGCCCAGAAATGGCACCACCCACAAGGGGCCCTCCCCTCTTGATCACTAATTGAGAAAATGCCCCACAGCGGGATCTCATGGAGGCACTTCCCCAACTGAAGCTCCTTTCTCTGTGTTAACTCCAGCCTGTGTCAAGTTGACACAAAACCAGGCAGTACAATGGGTGAAGTGGCTGCCAGACCTAAACAAGAAGAGCAGTGTGAGCCCAGCTCCCTGGGTAACACAGAAAGATCTCACTTTGTTTATTTTCTGCTTAAGATTGATGCTGTTTCCTTGGGACTAAGATGAGAGAAGTCATGGAAAGGCTCAGAAAAAAAACAAAAACAAAAACATGAAAACATAAGTTCACACTTTGGGTTGATTTTTGATACAAATATAACTTAAGATTTTCTAGTTTTACTTTTTGGATAGCAAATCTTGCTTTCTTATCCAGGCTAGTCATGGATTCTTCTGGCTCCAGAGATCTGCCTTAGCCACCCAAGTAACTGGAAATACAGGGGGCAAACAATTAGACCTGGCTAATCTGTATATCTTCTTTTAATTAATTGGTTTTGTGCGTGTGTGTGTGTGTGTGTGTGTGTGTGTGTGTACATGTTGCTCAGAATCAAACTCTGGGTAGGTGAGTGCCCTGCTAGTGAACTATACATAACCCCCTACAACGATGGTTCCCAGCCTGTACATCATGACCCCTTTGAGAATAACATATCAGATATCTTGCATATCAGATGTTTACATAATAATTCATAACTAGTAAAGTTAGAGATATTAAGTAGCAATAAAAATAAATTTATGGTTGGGGAAACCACAACATGAGGAACTGTATTAAAGGATCACAGCATTAGGAAGGTTGAGACCTGCTATCCTGCAACAACGGTTTTGCTTGCATGTGTGTCTGCACAATGCGCGTGCCTAGTGTCCTCGAAGAACAGAAGAAGGAATTGGATCCCCTGGAACTGGAGTTACAGATAGTTGTGGGCCACTCTGTGGGTACTGGGAATTTAGATGGTTTAGATGGAGTTTTAGATAAATAGATCTCTCTCTAGTGCCCAGAACAATTTTTTCCTTAATGTTCGGTAGAGATGCAAATGTGTGTGGAGACTAGAATCAACTTCAGCTGCCTTGCTTCAGGCTCTGTCCACCTTTATTTTCAAGGACAGACTCTCACACTTAACCTGGGTCTCACTACCCAGCAAACCCCAGGGATTTATTTTCGAGGTGCTCACACTTCAAGTGCGTGCTACAATGCTTTACAGGTGTAGACCAGACTGGCCTTTAACTCAAAAGTATCTGCTTCCTCTTCATTCCCAGAGTCCTTGGATAAAAGTGTGTGCCATCACATCTGACACTCAATTGTTTTTTTGAGACAATGCCTCTCCTCCCACAGCTTGCCTTGGACCTCATTATATGGCCATGTTAGCCTAGAACTTGTGGCAGTCCTCTGCCTCAGCCTCCTTAGTTCTGGAATTACTGGTGTCCACAACTGTGTCCAGCTCTCCTGCATTTCTTTGTGAGGAAGAGCCTCATAGCCCTGGCTGGTCTGGAACTCACTACAGCGACTAGGCTGACCTCAAGCACGCAGTGTGCCTCTTGCTTCTGCCCTTTCATGTTGAGATGCACCATTGTGCCTGACAACAATGTTTTAAATTAAAGATAATAAACACAAGGGGCTGGAAAGACTCATCAATGGTTAAGGGCATCACAGCATTAGGAAGGTTGAGACCTGCTATCTATCCTGCAACAACGGTTTTGCTTGCATGTGTGGCTGCACAATGTGTGTGCCTAGTGTCCTCGAAGAACAGAAGAAGGAATTGGATCCCCTGGAACTGGAGTTACAGACAGTGGCTGCTTTGCAGAGGACTGAGGTTCAGTTCTCAACACCCACCTGGTGGCTCACAACCATATGTAACTGTTGGTGGTTGGCAGCTGCTGGAGGAGAGAGAATCTTTGGGGGGCATGTATGACCACCGGTAGCTTGCTCATTCTCCAATAAATGGCATTATGCTCAGGGGTATACAAGTAGCAATAACTGAGTATCTCTCTGCCCATCTCTCTAGTCCTGAGGATTGAACCTAGGACCTTGTGCCTGTGAGTTAACTATTCTACCATTGCTATATCTCTACCCCACAAAATAACTATCTTAAAAACAAAACAAAACAAACAAACAAACAAAAAAACTAAAGAGGAGGGGCTGGAGAGATGGCTCAGCGATTAAGAGCACTGACTGCTCTTCTGGACATCCTGAGTTCAAATTCCAGCAACCACATGGTGGCTCACAGCCATCTGTCATGGGATCTGATGCCCTCTTCTGGTGTGTCTGAAGACAGCCACAGTGTACTCACATATAATAAATAATAAATCTTAAAAAAAAAAATAAAGAGGAAGTGGAGAAAGTTAAAAAAAAATGATGTTCAAAAAATACAAAAGAAGCTGGGCAGTGGTGGCGCACACCTTAATTCCAGCACTTGGGAGGCAGAAGCAGGCTGATTTCTGAGTTCGAGGCCAACCTGGTCTACAGAGTGAGTTCCAGGACAGCCAGGGCTACACAGAGAAACCCTGTCTTGAAAAACCAAACAAAACAACAAAACGAAACAAAACAAAACCCAAATGAAAACAAAAGCCACACAAGTTTGATCCCAGCACTTGGGAGGCAGAAGCTGGTGAATCTCTGAGCTCAAGGACAGACTGGTTTACAGAGTAAGTTCCAGGTCAGTCAGGGCTACACAGAGAAACCCTGTCTTGAAACAAAACAATAACAAAGACAAGAAAGATAGATGTATGTACAAAGTAGATACATTTGAAGATAAAAATTGAGCTGGAAGCCGGGCGTGGTGGCGCACGCCTGTAATCCCAGCACTTGGGAGGCAGAGGCAGGCGGATTTCTGAGTTCGAGGCCAGCCTGGTCTACAGAGTGAGCTCCAGGACAGCCAGGACTACACAGAGAAACACTGTCTTGAAAAACCAAAAAAAAAAAAAAAAAAAATTGAGCTGGAGGCAGTGGGTGGGGGTGGCCCTTGCCTTTTAACCTGGCACTCAGTTGGCAGAGGCAAGTGATCTATCTCTATGAGTTTCAGGCTAGCCTGGGTTACAAGGTGAGTTTCAGTTCAGTCAGGGATATATCCCTGATAACTGTATTTTTTAAAAAAATTCTACTTTGCCGGGCGATGGTGGCCCACGCCTGTAATCCCAGCACTCTGGGAGGCAGAGGTAGGTGGATTTCTGAGTTGGAGGCCAGTCTCATCTACAGAGTGAGTTCCAGGACAGCCAAGGCTACACAGAGAAACCCTGTCTCGAAAAAGCCAAAAAAAAAAAATATTCTACTTTGTGCACATTGGACTAGCTGATGAGTAAGCGGTCCGGGTCTGGAGAGGGATGTGTGGGACAGCTAACATGGTAAGGACAGCTTTGTTCTGCCCTTTGGTATAGCAGTAAGTAGAAGTTCCTAATGTTGGGATACCCCCCTCTGCTGCTGTCACAATTCCAAAGGACAGATGGATCCTGACATGGAGCAAGAAGTCAGGGAGTTGAGCCAGTGGTGGCTTGGACCCAGGCGCCCCTCCCTGGAGAGTAAGTCACTGCTTCTCTTAGATAAATTTCTATTTTTGGAAGCAATGGAACATGCACCTCTTGGAATCATGAGCTAGCTTTCTATACTTTTCCTTGGGGCATGGAAAGGCCAAGGACTCCTGGAGTATCTGTGGTTGAAATAATTAACCTTGAATGTTAATTTGATGGGATCTGAGGTCAAATAAGAGATATGCCTCTGGGCAGGTCTGTGAGGACTTTTCCAGAACGGATGGCCTGAGAGAAATAGAGGGTCCTTCACTAGGGTAGGCAGATTACCGGAGGGGAGCAACCCTCCCTCTGAGCGGATACCACATTATAAGCTCAGGCACAACTGTCTAAGAGAAAGCGGAGTTGCCCACGGGCTGTGAGTGTGTCCATCTCTGTGCTGTTGCTACTGTAGCCACCATCCTTAGTGAACATGGGACCTCTGATGCTTGGGCCTTCTGACATGGACACCTGCAGAGCCAGATTGGGTCTACTGAGGCACCAGTTTATGAGGAGTTGAGGAGTTACAGGTTCTCAGCCTCTCTAGCATCATGTGGACTATGTTATTGGACTACCCAGCCCCTATCATGTATACCACTCTAATGCCCCTCTAGAGCTTGGCTTTTGTATGTATGTATGTATGTACGTATGTATGTATGCATGTATGTGTCTGTGTTTCTGCCACGTGAGTGCCGGGAGGTGGTGGTGCACGCCTGTAATCCCAGCACTCTGGGAGGCAGAGGCAGGCGGATTTCTGAGTTCGAGGCCAGCCTGGTCTACAGAGTAAGTTCCAGGACAGCCAGGGCTATACAGAGAAACCCTGTCTCGAAATAACCAAATCCAAAAAACCAAAAAAAAAAAAAAAAAAAAAAAAAAATTCTGGAGGACAAAGATGGCTGTCTGAGCCCTGGAGCTGGAGCAGCCGTGGGTTTCATAACCCCAAGTTCAGTCCTCTGTAAAAATGGCAAGCACTCTGTGCTGCTGAGACATCTCTCTAGCCCCTGAGTTTATAATGTGCGTGTTTTCTACCAGTTCCGTTCCTCTCTACAACCTTCCCAATACCAGAAGCAGGAGGAAGTGAAGTGCAGGGCGCATGCGTGAAAGTCAGAGGACAATTTCGTGGACGCCATTGTCTTTCGCTACCTTTACCTGGGTTGCTGGGGTCAGCGTCAGGTCATCTGAGCCATCTGGCTCGCTGCTTTTTCACCCCTAATACCCTGGTGTGTACCCACCAAATAAAACAGTGGTGGTGGAAAAGGTACAGTTTAAAAACCAACCAGAAGTGGCGCACGCCTTTAATCCCTGCACTTGGGAGGCGGAAGCAGGAGGATTTCTGAGTTCAAGGCCACCCTGGTCTACAGAGTGAGTTCCAGGAAAGCCAGGGCTGTACAAACCCTGTCTGGAAAAAAACAATAACCAAAACCAAACCAAACCAAACCAAACCAAACCAAACCAAACCAAACCAAACCAAATCAAATCAAACCAAACCAAAAACCACCACAAAGACCCAAACCAACCAGAAAAGGAAATCGTGGAGCTAAGAATAACTGAGACAATTCCTGAGACAGAGGCAAAAGTAGAAGATACATTAAACAAACCGGAATCAGCGTGTGAACTCCAGGCAAAATGGCCTCGGACACCCCCATTGAATCAACCAGAAACTCCCTAAAGACAAAGGGAGAATTTATTTTTTCACAGTATAATTATATTTTTACAGTATACTTATATACTGTAAAATATTCACAGTATAATTATATTTCATAAAAGCATAAGAAAGCTGTATGAGTTTATAGAAGCACCTTTAAGTCCTGAATAATAATAGGAAATTGTTGCCAGCAATCATTTTAAACTTTTTATTTATTATCTATGAGTATGAAACTCTCTCTCTCTCTCTTTTTTTTTTTTGTTTGTTTGTTTTGTTTTTTGGGATTTGGTTTTTCAGGACAGGGTTTCTCTGTGTAGCCCTGGCTGTCCTGGAACTCACTCTGTAGACAAGGCTGGCCTTGAACTTAGAAATCTGCCAGCCTCTGCCTCCCAAGTGCTGGGATTAAAGGCGTGCGCCACCACTGCCAGAGAGTATGAAATTCTTGCCTGTATGCAGTTATGTCTATTGGAGTGTCTGTTGGCTTCATGGACTGAGGTTACAGACGGTTGGCAGCTGCCATGAAGCCCCGGGGAAGCTTGATCTTCTGTAAGAGTGGGTGCTCTCAATTGCTGACCCACCTCTCCAGGCCTCACTGCTGGCTGCCTTTGAGTGGGGATTGAAGCCAAGAAAAACAGGGGACTGCCTTCACATATTCGATAGTGTAGACTGTGTGTGTATGTGTGTGTGTGTGTGTATGCACGTGAGTGTAGATGTCCTCAGAGGTCAGAGGAATCCTATCCTCCTAGAACTGGAGTTGCAGGTAATTGTGATCCACCTAATGTGGATTCCAGACCAGATTCAGGTCCTCTACCAGAACAGCGAGCGAGAGCACTCTCAACCACTGAGCCATCTTGCTAATCCATACTTTGTTTTTGTTCCAAAGAATACATCACTTTTTGGTTAGAAGCCTTGAGAAAAGGTTTAGAAAAGACCTTTAGAAGGCAACTGTGGGCCTGGGACTTAGTCAGTAGAACATGCGCTTTGCATGCTTTTGAAGCCCTGGGTTTAGTCCCCAACCCCACATAAACTGAAACTTGGTGGCACATGCCTGTAAGCCCAGTACTTGACGATCATCTTTGGCTTCAAAACAACTTTGAGGCCAGCCTAGGATACCCCTTCAAAGATGAGCAAACAAACCAAAAATAAAAACAAAACAAAATCTAACCAAACCAAAACCAAAACCCCAAAACAAAAACTGAGCACTGGTGAGGAGGCTCAGTCAGTACTTGAGGACCTGAGTTGAGGTAAAGTGCTGGGTTTTTCACATGTATGTACATCTATAATCCTAGGTCTGGTAAGGCAGAGACCAGAGGGTCCTTGGGAATTGCTGGCCATCCAATCTAGCTGAATCCTTGAGCCCCAGAGTCAGTAAAAGGCCCTCTCTCCAAAATATAAGACAGAGAGCAATTGAGGAAGATGCTTGATGTCAGTCTCTCTCTCTCTCCCTCTCTCTCTCTCTCTCTCTCATTTCCATATAGGCACATACATGTGAATGCACATCTATACACAGGAATATACATATATATATATATGTGTGTGTGTGTGTGTATACACACACACACACACACACACATTAAAAAAGAAAACTGTAAGGCTGGGCAGGATGGCTCATATCTTTAATCCCAGCACTTGGGAGGCAGAAGCAGGTGGATTATAATGACAATTTTGGTTTCTTTAAACAGAGAAATGTTATAGGAATATGGTTTTGTCTCGTTTAGGATGTGTGGTGGATGTGAGGCTGTTTCCGAGTGTCTGCAGCAGCTGTGGTTTATCCCAGGCTTTGGCAGGGGAATGATTTTGCTAGCTAAAGATAGTCTACATTTGGAATTTGGGGACTCATAAGAGGGTATAAAAGTGCCAGATCCCTCAGAGAGGAGGCGGCTGCTCCCCTTGCTGCTAGTTACTGGTTGGAGATTTCCTGACGACAAAGATCACACTTGCCCCAAGGAGCTGAACACCCCTATTCCTTTAACCGTCTTTGTCTCCTATCTAGTGTTAGGGGGTTGGAAGGGATAGAGGAGAATGTGGTGGGATAAGAACCCAGTAAAGTACCCAAAAGTCTGGTCACAGTGCATCTCTGTGAATTTGGAGCCTGTTCTATACAGCGGCGAGTTTGCTAGGGCTACTCAGTGACGTCCTGTCTCAGTGTCGTCCTGTCTTAGTGACGTCCTGCTTCAGCAACAACAGAAAGACAACCTGTTTTCTTTCTGGCAAGTGTTTTTGCTGGAAGCAAACCTGGGACAAAGAGATTACAGTGGACAGTCCATCAACCTGAGTTTACAAAAGAAGGCGAATGGCCGTGAGAGCTGAAGACCTTATCTTTCCCAGGGTGAGTGGCCCCCACATTAAATGAGGCCTGAAAGTTTTCTCTGAGGGTGAATTTAATCTCAGAAAACCAAGAAGCAGAACGAAAGAAAAGGTGACTCTGGCTTGGTGGTATATACCTGTCATCTCAGCACTTAGAAGACTGAGGCAGGGGGAGGATTGTCATAAGTTTGAGGCTAACCTCAGCAAGTACCAGGTTAACCTGGGCTACACAGCAGGAAGACCCCGTCTTAGAGCAAAACAAAATACCAGGTCTGGAGATTAAAGGCGTGCACCACCATGCCCTGCGTGAACACAGAGACTTAATACTTACTGTAGCTAAGGCCTTTAGCTGGCCAGACACTAATCCATCTAAATTATTATTATTCTTGTCCTACGTTTCACCACATGGTCAGTTCTGTACTTCTTGGCTCCCATTCACTTCCAACCAGCTCCATTTCCTGTTGGCAAATCCCCTGCTTCTGCCTTCTCCTCCCAGAGTTCCTAACTCTGCCCGGAAGTTCTGCCCTCTCTTCCTGCTTCAGCTGCTGGGCATCGGGTCTTTATTAATGCCAATCAGTAAGGAAGGTGAATGTTTACAAACTAGAAAACACAGTGATGGGGCTGGGGAGCTGTGGAACCAGGAGGAGCAGGCCTGGAGCAAGACCAGGCATGACTACACCTCAGAAATCTGATCCTGAGATTGGCAGGTTTAAGTTTGCCTCTCCTTACCCTAGGCCTGCATGTCCCAGCACACAGAGACCTGTGCCCCACCAGAGATCACACAACCTGGTAGCCAGGTTGAACCTTTCTTTTATAAGGTCATGTCCAGCAGTACCTGGAATTCCTCCTTTTGCAAACGAGGCATCCCTAGCACCTTAGCCCTGGGCAGTGATGTATACTTACCCCGTAGCCCCTACTTACCCTGCCCAAAGGTTTAACTAGCTGTTGCTACCCCATTAAAAGAGCTGTTCTGTGAAGCCCACCTCCTGAGAAGTCTGTTTCTTTTTTTTAAACCAAGCCAAAACAGAATGTTGTTAATGATAGAAAGACCAGAAAACAATATATATGTGTGTGTATATGTATGTGTATATATATGTATACATATAAACTATATATATGTATATATACACATACATATATATACATACATATATATACATACATACACACACACACACACACACACACACTGTAGCTGTCCTCAGACATATCAGAAGAGAGCATCAGATTCCATTACAGATGGTTGTGAGCTACCATGTGGTTGCTGGGATTTGAACTCAGGACCTCTGGAAGAGCAGTTAGTGCTCTTAACCACTGAGCCATCTCTCCAGCCCGAGAAGTCTGTTTCTTGTGCTCACCCGTTTGCCTAGGGTCTCTATCACTTGGCCATTCCATCTCCCTTCTCTCTCAGGACAGGGGTTTGATCTCGGATGATCATGCCATTCAAGGAGAGGAAATGGAGTGGGGAAAGATATCCAGTGATGGCCATAGCTCTCTGCTGGCATAGAATGAATATACAGAGACACACCTTCACACAGTGCATCCCAACAGTGGTGGGCACCTTTAATTCCAGCACTTGGGAGGCAGAGGCAAGTGGATCAGGCCAGCCTGATCTTCCAAGAGAGTTTCAGGACAGCCAAGAGCTACACAGAAAAACCCTGTTAAAAAAAAAAAAAAAAAAAAAAAAAAAAAAAAAAAAAAAAACCAAACCAAACCAAAACCAAAACCAAAACCAAAACCAAAACAAGAACAAAACAAAAAACCTGCAAAACCAAGCCAAAACAGAATGTTATTAATGACAGAAAGACCAGAAAATAGTTGGTTTCTGAGAATTTGAGATTAAAATAGAAAAAATGGCCTGTAGTTATCACCTTGTGAAACAAACACTATTACCGAGACCATGGGAAATACCCAGCTATGGAGAAAATGTCAACCCTACATTTATAACCCTAAGTTTATCTTAGTTTGACTACAACATAACTAAAGATTTTAAGGAATGCATTATAAATAAATACAGGTTAAAAGTATTTTTTGTAGTATTCTTACAGTGGATTGGTTGTACAACTTGCAGAATCTTTTTTTTTTTAAAGATTTCTTTACTTATTTTATGTATATGAGTACATTGTCACTATCTTCAGACACACCAGAAGAGGGCATCGGATCTCATTACAGATGGCTGTGAGCCACTATGTGATTGCTGGGACTTAAACTCAGGACCTCTGGAAGAGCAGTCAGTGGATCTTAACCACTGAACCATCTCAGTGGTTGAGAAGCCAATTGATAATGATGCAAGTTTTATCCCAATATTTCTAACCTTGTGAAATCATAGCTACTTGTGGGCAGGTCCACGTCCGCAGCCATCTTCCTTCTCCTCCAACTCCTAGACGCTCTGTGTCCCTGCAACTCTTAGCTCTGACTCCTTTTTCCCTGTCCAATCACAGACCTCCTTTATACTAATGTAATTGTACAGGGAAAATCCTGTAACAGAGATTCACTTTATTATTTGGGTTACAGAATCAGTCAATAAAAAGCTCTACCACAAAAAGAGCCAATTGCAAACTCTTAATGATTTTCAAAAATTAATGGGAGCTATTAACTGGCTGATGTCTACAATTGGATTAAGTACATAGGAGTTAAACAATTTGTTTCATACATGACAAGTTTAATTTACACAGTCCAAGATGTCTAACAGCAGAAGCAGAAAAATTTAATTCTACCTTTTATAATTAATTCAGAAATCTTTTCTATATATGTCTTAATTTTTTTGCTTTGTTCATAAACTAAGAAAATCCATTGCAGGACTGGTGAGATGGCTCAGCGGTTTAGAGCACTGACTGCTCTTTCAAAGGTCCTGAGTTCAAATCCCAGCAACCACATGGCAGCTTACAACCATCCGCAATGAGATCAGACGCCCTCTTCTGGTGTGTCTGAAGACAGCTACAGCAGTGTAATTACATATAATAATAAATAAATCTCTAGAAAGAAAAAGAAAATCCATTCCATAATACTATCTTCTCTTTGCATAATGATCCCAGTAGGAGAATGAGTTGAAAATAAAATGATCAGAATACAATTAAGTTTAGGATCAATTCGAAAGGCATATGTGGCAGAATAAGATTACATCAATTGTTAGGAAGAGATCCGACCAAAATTGTAGTACCTCTTAAAAATGCTGAGATCGTGTCATTATGGATGGTCAGTGAAGATTGTCAAAGAGCTTGTAGTAACTACTTGAGTGAAATTAATAAGCAAATGTATACAGTTTATAAAAAAGAACAAATTGTATTCTTATACATATAGTAAAGAGGATACCAATTCCAGAAGTACCAACATTTTATACTGATGCAGACAGGATAGGGATGGCAGGTTATAAATCAGATAAAATAAGCAAGGTGATCAAAAGTCCATATACATGGGTTCAAAAATCATAAATATATGCAATACTTATGGTATTGTTAGATTATCCTGAATCTCTTAACAAAATTACTGATTTTGTAGATATCTACTGATATGTAGAAAGAGTTGTTTTGCATATAAAGACTGATGAATTTGTACTGCTAACTCAGAATTAACTTTGTTATTTATACAATTTCAACAAGCCATCAGAGATAGAAACTATTCATTATATATTACTTATATTCAGTCTCATACAGGTTCATCTGGTCCATTAGCTCAAGAAAATAAGGAAATTGACCAATGACTAATAGGAAATGTGTTAGAAACCTCAAAATCTCATGAGAAATATCATGTTAATGGTAAATACTTAAAGAAAAAAAACTTTCCATCATGTGGCAAAAAACCAAAGAAATAATAAAAAAAAATGTTCTCTATATAACCAAACTCCATTACCTGCTGGTAGTAACCCTAGACATACCAAAAGACACGACATGTGGTAGATATGTTTTCTATTTTGCAGAATTTGGAAAATACCATACTCAGGGTTTCAGTAGGCAACTGCTTTACGTTCTGAAAGGCAGACTGGGTGATCACATGTTTATTGGAAATAATGACAATTATGGGGATGCCTGCATGTTGAAACTGACAGTGCTCTGACACATGGATCCAATAAGATGAAGCAATCTTTGCATATTACAATATAAAACATGTTACTGGCATACCACACAATCTCACAGGGCAAGCAGTTATAGAAAGAGCTAGTAGTGCCTTAAAAGAGATGCTTATTAAACAAAAAGGGGCCGGGAAGTGGTGGCACACACCTTTGATCCCAGCCCGTAGGAGGCAGAGGCAGGCGGATTTCTGAGTTCAAGTCTATCCTGGTCTACAGAGTGAGTTCCAGGACAGCCAGGGCTACACAGAGAAAGAGAAACCCTGTCTGGAAAAACCAAAGAGAGAGAGAGAGAGAGAGAGAGAGAGAGAGAGAGAGAAAGCCCCCCCCTCCCCGGGACAGGCTAAACAATGCTTAACTCTCAATGTCAACTCTCAATTTTCTTAATATTGGTGAAAGGAACAGCAGTGTTTGAGAGACACTGGGTTATCGAAAAAACTGAGGACCTGGGTCAACCAATATACCGTAAGGGTATGTTGTCATTAGAATGGAAACCTACAATAGTTTTAAGATGGGGGTGTGGTTATGCTTAAGTTTCTACAGGGAACAAAACCTATGGTTATCAGCAAAATTTACAGAAATTAGATCTGACTTGGGAAAAACTCTTATCACCTGAGACATGAATATCTTCACAAAGCAAACAGCCCAGGTGATTCCCACTCACCCAGACTCAGTTACTGATCTCTCCAAAATATGCATGCAAACGAACTTCAGAAAGGTTAGCCTGAGTGATTGATCACACAGAGACTGGACAAGCAGCATTGAGACTGGACAGACAACACAGATTGGACAATTCTGAGACTGGGTAATGCAGAAAGGGGGAAAAATACTATAGCCTTTAAAATATAACCATTTCCCCCTCAGCCCCCAAACAGAAATTCTTTGTCCCAATTCAGCAGGAAGCAAATATATATAAGAAGATCATCACCCCAATCCCTTAAATTAGGATGGTGGTTTTGGTTCTTGATGTGTTATGGTTGTTATCATCTAGGTAGGTTGTTTTGCTTAATTATTGTATATTGGTAGAAATTTAAGGCTGTTTTGTCACACTTTTGTTTGACTATATTGTATATAAGCTGCTTGTTTAAGGTGTGATGTAAAGTTCTAGTTTTATGGTTCTAATAATTGTTTCTATTGTGTGTAAATTGATAATGTTAGAGAAAAAGTATGTTTTTATTTTAACAGCAAGGTGGATCCGAAGTGGAAATTTTTGGTTTCCTTGGAGACTCATTTGCGCCATGTGATGTTTTTCTAGTAACTGCCTTGTGAGAGGATGTTTTTGCTGAGGCAGACATGTGGGAGGATGTTTTGCTAAGAACAGACAGGTGTTTTTTGTTTTTTTTTTTTTTTTTTTCTGGAGGCAGTCTGGAAAAGGGGCATGTCATGTTTTGCTAGAGCAGATGCTTGAGAGAACAACTGATGTTTGGAAAGGGTATAAGCTTAACCCAGTGGTCAGAGGCTGATGCTGGATGGTATTGGTACGCCTTGCCATTCTTTGCTGGTCATCGTTTGTCATGACTTCATAGAGAGAAATGCCCCCCAAAACGGCTGGTGATGGATGTTCTTGCTGCTTCCATGGATTCAGAGCCAACTGGCAGAGCCTTGCGGTTTCTTACAGTGATTCGTGAATGGTATTTGTGAGTGGATTGAGCTGCCTCTGCTGATTCATGGGAACTGACCTGCTGCTATCCTGACAATGCAAATTGGATTTGCTCCAAAGAACTATTTCTAAACAGGCTCACACCCTCCCTTGCCCTATTAACCTTTCCTTTCCACTGCCTCTGGTGGCTGGTGGGCTAGAAGGGGAGATGTGGCGTTTAAGAACCTTTATTAAAGTAGGTTTTGAAAAAAAAAAATCTAAGCCTAAAAGTTCTGCTTTCCAAAAAAATACTAGGACACAAAGCTGGTGTGATGGATCTGTCAGTGAAGGCCCTTGCTGGGAAGTGATTACGAGAAGTCACATGGCAGAGGGCAGCACTGACTCCCACGGGTTGCTCTCTGATTCCTGTCATCGTGTGCATGATCACACCTCCAAATAAATAAGTCTAAACAAGAAAGAAAGATAAAAGTATACAGATACAATATCACTCTACATTGCTACTTTGTTTCCAACCCAATTTCCCAGTAAATGAAATCTTTCCCAGTAAGTAAAATCATCTCAATCAGTAACAAAACAAGCTACAAGTCTAGATTGGGCAGATCTCCCACTACACTACTCTATTTCCATCTATATTATCCCATATAACCTGCGGTTTCTCCAGGCCATGAATTTCTCTTTGCAGTCTCTCAGTCCTGTTGATCCTCTGTAGCTCCTCCCCCTCCCCAGTGATCCTCTTCTCCTTTCTCCCGCCCAATCATTGGCTCAAGCCTTTATTTGAAAAGTTAAGGTGGGGAGAAGGTTCACAAGGCAACTCCTCATCTGCAGCCCCTCTGAGGAGTGGAATTAGCATCAAAATACAAGCCAGGGCTATCCACAACAACTCTATAATAAGGAAGACCTTCCATTCAGTCCAAGACCTCTTTCCCTTCTAAGACTCTCCAGAATGAACTTTACCATCTATATTTCAAATAATACACTGGCTACCTAATCTATCTCAGAGAACACAGAAGCTCAACCTAAAGAAACTTTCTGCAGTGCTGAGGAGTTAATGTAGACTGTAACTGGTCAACACACTAAGAATCCATGTCTCCTGAGGACTCAGCTCTTATTTTTTAACAAAATCTCAATCATTCGATTTTACCAATGAAGACTCCAGAGCCAGATGATTTTACCAATGAAAGCCTGCTAGCTCAGAGAGGCACAGAAAGCACCAAGCTGACCTTCCTCCTCAGCTGAGGTCCCAGAAGCAATGCCCCTCTCTCGCGCCAGTTCAGAAAACTTTCTTCAAACTGAATGTTCCTCCCTTCTACTTCCTGAGCATCTCTCTATTCTTCTCATGACTCTTACTCTGTTTTTTTTCTTAATAATCCTATGTTTACTTCCTGTCAACTGGTTGCTTCATCTGCGTCTTAAGCTATGGTTGGTTTTATTTCATCCTGTTTACAATATTCAAGCAGAAAGCTATTGGATTAAGGGCGTGTGCTAAGACTGAGCTGCACCACAAGAAGAAACAGTTTTTTCCAGTAAAGAACACAATCTTGGGGTTCACAGTATGAGCAAATATCCTGCAACACTCAGCCCTGAGTTGCAAGTCAACCTCTGCTCATAAGGAATGCTCAGAGAATATCATGGATGAACAGAAGGAAGGGACCTGGAGGGTAGGAAGGAGTGTTGTGGAATGCTTCATTCAGGATATGGCATGGCCACTGTGCCTTTGAGCTCACGGTTGCTATGGTTCCTTGCAAAGACCAGGTCAATGAGATCAGCGAATACTCTACCAGGCAGCCCTCACTGGACTCAGGTTGTTATTGAAAACAGTGAAAAAGAGAGGACAGGAAATGGAGCAAAGGAATGTTGGGAATATCTGTGAGGGGGGAGGACTTGGGGGAGTATGATCACAATGTGCTATTTACATGTAGGAAGTTACCAAAGGAGAAGTAAAAGATATTCTCTTTTTATAAAAGAAGAGAATTTTGAGGTTTGTTATATAGCACCCCTTTCTCTCCTCTCTTTCTCTCTCCCTTTCCCTCTCCCTCCTCCCCCTCTTTCTCTCTCCTCTCCCTCCCCCACTCTCTTAATACAGCATCCTGCCTGAATGTAAGTCTGCAGGCCAGAAGAGGGCACCAGATTCCAATACAGATGGTTGTGAGCCACCACATGGTTGCTGGGAATTGATCTCAGAACCTCTGGAAGGGCAGCCAGTGCTTTAAACCTCTGAGCCATCTCTGCAGCCCCTGTTTTGTTTTTGAGACAAGGTTTCTCTGCGTAGCTCTGGCTGTTCTGGGACTCTTTCTGTAGACCAACCAGGCTGGCCTCAAACTCAGAACTCTGCCTGCCTCTGCCTCCCAAGTGCTGGGATCAAAGGTGTGCGCCACCACTGCCCAGCCCCCCTTTTTTCTAAAACAGGGCCTCACTGTATAACTTCTGACTTCTTTTTTTTTTTTTTTTTTTTTTTTATTTGATATAATTTATTTACATTTCAAATGATTTCCCCTTTTCTAGCCCCCCCCCCCACTCCCCGAAAGTCCCGTAAGCCCCCTTCTCTTCCCCTGTCCTCCCTCCCACCCCTTCCCAGTTCCCCGTTCTGGTTTTGCCAAATACTGTTTCACTGAGTCTTTCCAGAACCAGGGACCACTCCTGCTTTCTTCTTGTATCTCATTTGATGTGTAACTTCTGACTTCTAAATCAGTATCTGCTTGCCTCTACCTTTTGAGTGCTGGGGCTAAAGGTGTTTATTTCCACATCCAGTAGCACCCACTTCTTGGTGCTTATTTTTGTTTCTGTCCATTTAGGCTGCTATATATAGCAGAGAGTTTTCATTGAGTAGTTTGTAATAAGAGAAATTCATTTTTCACACTCTGAATCTTGGAGAGTCCAAGATCCATACACCAGCATGTCAAAGTGTCAAAGAATATTTTGCCCTCAGGGGTAGAAGGGGTTAAAGGGACAAAAGAGATATCATGAAGTCTTTTGACAATTGCTCTTATCCCTTGAATGACTGAGTCTTGAAATCTCATCGCTTCAAAATGGCACCTCTCAGAGCTATCACAGAGCAGATCATTGAGTTCTAGAGCTTAGTCCTAAGCTAGCAATGCTATTTGGGAAGATTCTAGAAACTTCAGGTGGGGCCTAGCAAATATCAGTCCTTGAGGATGTGTTCCTGGGGCACACATGCTGTCCTCTTTCTTCTTCTTCTTTTTTTTTTGTTTTTTTGTTTTTTTGTATTTTTGAGACAGGGTTTCTCTGTGTAGCCCTGGCTGTCCTGGAACTCACTCTGTAGACCAGACTGGCCTCGAACTCAGAAATCCGCCTTCCTCTGCCTCCCAGAGTGCTGGGATTACAGGCGTGCGCCACCACCGCCCGGCGTCCTCTTTCTTCTTATCCTCCATGCCTGAGTAGGCTCTGTCCAGCTCTCACATTCTTGCCCTAAATCGAAATGGGCCCAGAATCAGCAGTGCCAAGAAGTATGAGTTAAAATCTCTGAAACTGCCCAAATAATGTTTAGGTTGAATATTTCAAGAAAGATTGTACTTATTTTTATGTGTATGCCTGACTGGGTTTATGTGCATCACTTGAGGCCAGACGAGGATGCTGGATTCTCTGGAGCTGTCCTTCCTGGGTGCTGGTAACCCTGGTCTTCTGTAAGAGCAGTGAACTCTCTTAAGCACCGAGCCACCTCTCCATTCCTTTAGAAAGTTTTATCATAGGGTTGGTGTGAGGGCTCAGCATGTAGAGGTGCCTGTGGCCAAGCCTGAGGAACTTGAATTTGATTCCCCAGGGCTTAGGTGGTAGAGATAACCAACTCAGAGGAGTTTTTCTCAGATCTGCATGCTGTGGGATGAATACATTAACTAGTATAAGAAATTAAATTTTTATTTATTTTATTTTTGGTTCTTTTGAGACAAGGTTTCTCTGTGTAGCCCTGGCTGTCCTGGAACTCACTCTGTAGACCAGGCTGGCCTCAAACTCAGAAATCTGCCTGCCTCTGCCTCCCAAGTGCTGGGATTAAAGGCGTGTGCCACCACTGCCAGGCAGAAATCATTTTTTTTAGCATTTAGTTAAAACACACACACACACACACACACACACACACACACACACACACACGAGCACCTAAGTGCATGTGTACCACAGCAAGTGTGTAGAAGTCAGAAGGGAATTTTAGAGGCTCAGTTCTCTCCTTCCCCCAGTTGGGTCCCTAGGGTCCGATTCAGACTGTTAGGGTTGACAGCAGGTGCCTTTACCTGCTGAGCTCTCTCAGGTCATAAAAATGTTGTTTTGCTAAAAAGAGTTTTATGCTGGGTGGGGTAGCACATGCCTGTAATCCCAGGAGTCAGAGTCAGGCAGATCTCTACAAGTTTGAGGCCAGGGTGGTTTACATATAGTTAGTTTCAAGTTAAGGCTACACAGTATAAGGCTAAAACTCTGAAGTATGCTGTGCCCTGGATGAGGCTCTTAGAGACTGATTACTTTGACCTCATTAAACTTCTTCAGTGTTTACATTGTGTCTTTCATCAAGTTGGGGAAGTTTTCCAGCATCGCCTCCTCATATGTGCTCTCAGGTCCTCTCTGTCTCTTTATTTAAATCTTTCTTCTCAGATGCATAATTTTTTTTTCCAAGACAGGGTTTCTCTGTATGCCCTGGCTGTCCTGGCACTCACTTTGTAGACCAAGCCGGCCTCGAACTCAGAAATCCGCCTGCCTCTGCCTCCCAGAGTGCTGGGATTACAGGCGTGCGCCACCACCTCCCGGCTCAGATGCATAATTTTTTCTTCTCAGATTTATGTTTCTCAGATGCAATAATTTCCATGTTCTATTTTCAAGGTCACAATCTCTGCTTCCTATTGAAGCCAATCTTTTATTCCTCTAGTGAATTTTTTGTTTTGGTTATTGTTTCTCTCCCCCACTCTCTCTTTCTGTGTGTGTGTGACAGAGAGAGAGAGAGAGAGAGAGAGAGACAGACAGACAGACACAGAAACACAGACATAAACACACACACACAGAGAGAGAGAGAGAGAGAGAGAAACAGGGTTGCTAAGTAGCCAGACTTGCCTTAAACTCCCAAACTTCCTGTAATTCTGAGATTACAGGCTTGAGTCTCCGAGCCCCACTATGAATCGCCCTTTCTTCATTCTCTGGGTGGCAGATCAGTAGTTTTTTGTTGGATGAGAGTGCAGGATTTTCACCTTGTTGTACCTATGCTCTGCTGTTTTCCTCTAAATCAACAGTCCTTAAGCTGTGGGTCATGACCTCTTCTGAGGTCACATATCAGATATCCTGCATGTCAGATTTACATTATGATTCATAACAGTAGCAAAATTACAGTTATGAAGTAGCAATGAAATAATTTTAGGGTTGGGGTCACCACAACATGAAGAACTGTATCAATGGGTCACAGCTTTACTAAGGTTGAGAATCATGGCTCTAAATAATGCTAATTCTCTCTCTGGTTATGTTATTTGGAATTAGGAAAATCCTTTTGGCTTATATTTAAGTTTTCTTTTCTTTTTTTTATTTATTGATATATTTTTTTATTTACATTTCAAATGATTTCCCCTTTTCTGGGTCCCCACTCCCCGTAAGTCCCATAAGCCCTCTTCCCTCCCCCTGTTCCTCCATCTACCCCTTCCCGTTTCCCTGCTCTGGAATTCCCCTATACTCTTGCACTGAGTCTTTCCAGAACCAGGGGCCACTCCTCCATTCTTTTTGGACATCATTTAATTTGTGGATTATGTCTTGGGTATTCAAAGTGTCTAGGCTAATATCCACTTATCAGTGAGTGCATACCATGATTGATCTTTTGAGACTGGGTTACCTCACTTAGTATGATGTTCTCCAGCTCCATCCATTTGTCTAAGAATTTCATGAATTCATTGTTTCTAATGGCTGAATATAAGCTTTGTTTTCTAGCAAAACTTTTAATCTAGAAATAATTGACCTCTGTGATAGACTGCCATTTGGGGGATTCTATGTAGACAGTGCCCAGGATTTTACAGGGTCTGTGCATCCTGGCAGGAGGAGCACGGACCACACCCACGCTGCTTATTCTATTGATGAATTGTTATTTAGACTGCCAAACACATTTGCATATACCTAGCTTGAGTAATATTGCTTTGTTCTAACTTTTCCAGGACAGACTAGTTGCAAAAGGTCTATGTGGGTAACAGAACAAGCTGTTTCCACCTGTGGCTGTTTGTTTTGTGAGACAATGTAGCCCAGGACGGTGTCAGAGTCAAAGCTGTCTCCCTGCCTCAGACCCTTCTCTCTGTTGCTGGGATTACCAGCAGGAGCTGCCACTCCTAGGTTAACATCTAGACTTTTCCTTAGAGGAGTGAACTAATCTCATGATTGCCTTTGGGGAGAGGACCAGCATCTTAGCTTAGTAGGTGATAGGGAACCCATGAAAGCCTTGGGCAGGAAAGGACTTGATTGACTGGTACAATGAACAAAAGCGGGCGACACAAAGTTTCAGAAACATTTCAGACAGGAGTTGCTGCAGGTGCCAAGACTCTGTGGCCTGGCCATGCTACTGCCGAAGAACATCAGGGGAGTGAACATGCTTAGAAAAAGCTCAGCAAGCTGGGAAGTGGTAGCTGGGTAGGTAAGGGCCACGCTCTTCCTCCATTGCCGGGGAGTAAAGCCAGGGCCTTGAGTATCTCCAGATCGCCCTACGCATTCCCTTTCTTTCTTTGCTTGATTGCCTTTAAAGATTGTTTTATATGTATGGTGAGTGTTTTGTCTGTTTGTATGTCTCTGCATACCTGGTGCCTCTGGAGGCCAGAAGAAGGAGTCAGATTCCCTGACCTGGAATTACAGTTGTGAAGTGTTGTGTGGCTGCTAGGAATTGAAACAGGGTCCTCTGGAAGAACATTTGACTCTGCACTTAAATGCTGAGCCATCTGCCTAGCTCCTAGATGCATTCTTAATGTAACTGAAAGCCATTAGAGGTTTACATCTCTGAGGCTCTATTCATGGTTTAAGGGACCCAGGACTAGACTCCAGAGCTTTAATGCATGCCAGGTAAACACTCTACCACCTGAACCACATACTCAGTGCCCAGGTTTTTTGTTTGGTTTTGGTTTGTTTATGAGACAGGAACTCCCATAGCCTTGGCTGGCCTCTACTCATACAGTACCCGAGGCTAGCCTTGAACTCCTAAACCTCTCCCCTCTGCCTTCTCAGTGGAATTCTAAGCATATGTCACCACAGTCATCTCCCTTTCTTCATTTTTCTTTATTGTCTTTTACTTGTACCATTGACTGACAAGAATTTTATATTTTCTTTGGTGAGGGGAAATTGTGATGTAAGACAGGATTTCACCCTGTACCCCAGGTTGGCCTCAAACTCACAGCAATCTATGAACTGCTGAGGTTGCAGGAAAAGCATGTAGAGGAGCAGGCTAGCTTTGGCTAGCCTGAGCTTAGACACGAAGGCGGTAAACAGATATGCACACGGACAAAAAGCCCATGTATATCAAAGAAATACTTTTTTTAAAAACATAAAAGGAAATATGATGATCCTACTGCCAATACAAATCTAAAACAGGAAAATTCTTAGGGCCAGAAATCAGATTCCCAGATGAACATGGTGATGCATGTCTGAATTCTTAGTACTTAAGCTGAGGCATAAGGACTGGCGTAAGAGCCAATTCAGCCTGAGCTACGTGATGAATTCCAAACCCTTTCTCAAAGAAAGAAAGAAAGAAAGAAAGAAAGAAAGAAAGAAAGAAAGACAACCAAAATTATATATAATATATATATATACATATACATATGTGTGTGTGTGTGTGTGTATATATATATATATATATATATATATATATATATATATATATCACCAAAAGCAGCCTCTCTTTCCCTGAAATAAGAAGAAAAAGCAAACAGAAGTAGATGAGAGGTTATCAAGAGCTAGCGGGAAGGCACCAGGGCGTTTGTTGCTTAATGAGCACAGGGTTTCTGTGGCAGGGAGGAAAGGTTTGGAAAGAGCCACGGTGGTTGCAAAACACTGGGAGTGCGGGCTATGAGAGTTCACTCACCTAGGGCCCATTGTGAGTGGATTAGCACCGAGGGTTCCACTCCCAAAAATTAGTCACATGGCAGATGGTAGAGGCTCGCACAGCTTCTATCCCAGTACTAAGGAGGCAGAGGCAGGAGGATTTCTGAGTTTCAGGCCAGCCTGGCCTACAGAGTGAGTTCCAGAACAGCCAGGGCCACACAGAGAAATTCTCTCGAACACCCTCTTATCCCCTCCCCCCAAAGGAAAAGATCAGATGGCTCAGTGGTTCAAAGTCCTTGCTGCTCTGCCTGCTTTCCCATGGTAGCTCACATTTAGCTGTAATTCCAGCCCCAGGGTATCCAGGGTCCTCCTCTGGCTTCACAGGCACCAGGCATGCAAGTGATGCACACACATTTATGCAGTCAAAACACAGTAACAGATCAGATAAGAGTAATATTTTATTTTCAAAAATTATTAAAATGGGGTCGTTGAGATGGCTCAGCAGGTAAAGGTGCTTTCTGCCAAACCTGACGACCCGAGTTTGATCCCTGGGACCAGCTACACAGCAGAAACAAAAAACCAACTCCTGCAAGTTGTCTTCTGACCTCCACACACATATATTTGCTCTCCCAATAAAGAAGTGTTAACAAATGCTTTTTAACTGGTTAAAATAAGGCTGGGATATAACTCAGTTGGTAGTGCTTGCCTGTAGCATATAAGACACTGGATTCGAACCTAAGCAACAAACTAACCAGGCACGGTGGCCCATGCCTGTAATCCCAGAACGAGAGTAGAATCAGAGGTTCCAGTGTAGGGACAAAAATGGAGAAGAGAGCAGGGCAGTGGTGGCGCATGCCTTTAATCCCAGCACTTGGGAGGCAGAGGCAGGTAGATTTCTAAATTCGAGGCCAGCCTGGTCTACAGAGTGAGTTCCAGGACAGACAGGGTTACACAGAGAAACCAAAACTAAAAACCAAAAAAAAAAAAAAAAGAAAGAAAGAAAGAAAATTAAAAAGAGAAGAGACTGGGGGGAAGGAGAGGTCCAGCAACAGGCCCAAATTTGGATACAGCTCAGGGAAAGGCCCCAAGGCCTGACACTATTACTGATGCCATGGTGTGCTCACAAACAGGGCCTATCATGACTGCCCTCTGAAAGGCCCAACAAGCAGCTGAAAGAGTCAGATGTAGATATGTATACCCAACTAATGGGCAGAAGCTGCTGACCCTGTGATTGAATTAGGGAAAAGCTGGAAGACACTGAGGAGGAAGGTGACCCTAGAGGAAGAGCAGCAGTCTCAACTAACCCGGACCCCAAAGATCTCTCAGACACTGAGACACCAACCAGGCAGCATCCACCAGTGGCATGAGGCCCCCCAACACGTATACAGCAGAAGACTGCCGGGTCTGTACTCAGAGAAGATGCATCTAACCCTCCAAGAGGTGTGAGGCCCCAGGGAGTGGGGAGGTCTGGTGGAGCGGGGTGAGGTGGGGTGGGGTGTGGGTGTGGGTGGGAACATCCTCTTGGACACAGAGGTTGGGAAAAGAGGTGTAGGATGTTGGAATAGTTGGAGGGTAGACTGGGAGAGGGAATAAAGTCTGGACTGTAAAAAAAAGATTAAAGAATAAAAGAAAAAGCAAGCAATCAAGCAAGCAAGCCGGATGTGGAGTACACATCTGAAATCCCAAGGGGGGATTATAGAGTGAGTTCTGTGTCTGCATGGACTATAATGTAAGATTGTCATGGGCACACGGGGGAGGGGGAGAGGGAGAGAGGGAGAGAGAGAGAGAGAGAGAAAGAGTGTGTGCATGTGTGAGTGTGCATGTGTGTATGTGTGTGTGCATGTGTGCATATGTGCGTGTGCACGTGTGTGTGTGCATGTCTGTATGTGTGTGTGTGTGTATGTGTGTGTGTATGTGTGTGTGTGTGTGTGTGTGTGTGTGTGTGTGTGTGTGTGTGTGTGTGTGTGTTGGCAGAAGGGAGCAAGTAATCTAAGTTAGGGTAATTGCAGGATGGGCAGGATGGATGTGGCAGTAGCACTCCAGAGGCTGAGGCAGGAGGTCAGAAATTTTGGGCCAGCCTAGGCTCCATAGTAAGCCTCTAACTCACAAAACAAGATGGGCTTCTGTCTGTCTTCAGGGTGTGCTCCATGCCCTGTCCTGCTCTGTGCTTCTGTGGGCTGACCGCCTGGCTCCTAGGCCTTGGCCCTGCAGCTTCATGTTTAATTCAGGTGATACGTGGTGACCAATCACACAGTGGAGAGTGAGCTCAGCGTATTCAGGCTACTGGCCTTCAGGTTGTGCTTTCCCTGTGTGTATGTGTGACATGCATGTCCCCAGTGGCCTTGGAGGTTGTTGGACCCCCGGCACTGGCGTTTCAGATGGTTGTGAACTACAGTGTGGTGCTAGAAACTGAACCCAGGTTCTCTGCAACAGCAACAAGTACTCTTTTTTTTTTTTAGATGTATTTATTATTATATGTGAGTACATTGTAGCTCACTTCAGATACACCAGAAGAGGGCGTCAGATCTCATTACAGATGGTTGTGAACCACCATGTGGTTCCTGGGATTTGAACTCAAGACCTTCGGAAGAGCAGTCAGTGCTCTTAGCCACTGAGCCACCTCTCCAGCCTGTCCCTCCCAACATATGATTACTTTAATTTTAGGGAGGGGGCACTGGGTTGCACACCTACCTTGGCAAACTGACAGGTGGGTGAGGGCCAAGGTGTCAAAGAGAAGCTAAAGATTCTGGGGTCTTCAAGAAGGGGCCGCAGAGCTAACCATTTAAAGGAAGGACACCTTCTTCTACATTCCTAAGTAGGGGGTCTCCACCTATCCCATCAACCCCCTATAAAACTCCCCTGGCCTCCTAGGTCCACAACCAGGAGACCCTCTAAGCCAGTGGTTCCTAGTGCTGTGACCCCTTAATACAGTTCTTCATGTTGTGGTGACCTCCAACCATAAAGTTACTTCTGGTGCTACTCCATAACTGTAAGTTTGCTACTGTTATGCATCATAATGTAAATATTTCTTGATTAAAGAGGTTTTCCAAAGGGATTGTGACCCACAGGTTTAGGACCTCTAAAGAACTTGGTAGGGGACAGACATTAAGGTTGGAAACAAAGGACCTACGGGAAATGGTGTTTTGGAATCCTATCCAACATAGTGGCTGATTGAAAACCTTCCGTGTTCAGGAATGGGGTGGAGGTAGACACCCAGAAGACTGGCAGGGCAGGAGAGAAGCTCCCCCTCCCCACAGTGTCTCATAAAACTCAATTCACTGATCTTGAACTCACACTTGCTATAGATTAGGATGCCCTTTACTAATCACGTTGGCTTCCATTCCCTTTTGCCAGTTGGGTGTGCGCTGGTGCATATCTTGCCAATATCTTATCTCTGGTGAGGTAACCCTTTCTGGCAAACTCTTTTTTCTTTCTTTCTCTTGGTAATTGCTGTCTTCTTCCACTCCTCAGCAAGCAAACTCTTTGTGAAATGCATTTACACTAGGCTTTTCTTGAATGGCCTAGTTTGGGTGTGATCTGAATTTCTACCTTAGACCATGCTAGGATTAGTGGAGACGACCCTGGAATTGCTTTGGAGAAAAAATTCCTGAGGGTTTGATAGATTGGATGGTGTGGTACATATGACCTTGACCCTCAGAAGAGTTCTTATCAAGTGAGGGGAGACAAGTCCTGTGGCCTGGAAAACACCCCACAAGATTCAGGTATAACTAGAGAAATAACAATTTAAATTTACAAGTTATCATAGTCGAGTCTGGCTACAGATTCAAGACATGAACAAGCAGAAGAAGGTACGTAGTTAGGGCACTAATCTATGTACTTCTCCATCTTGGGGACAGAAAGAACTCCTGGTTTAAGCTCTTAGATATACAGGAGGTGGGGTTTAAAGAAGCTGGTGGCTTTTGACAGACAAATCTGAACCAATGTCGCAGGGAATCAGCAGAGTGATCTCGAAGAACAAAACAGCTCAGGTGAAGTGTAAAGAGCCACATTAACTTACTGTGGCTCAGCCTCCCAGCCAGATGATCCAGAGATAAATGATCCAGAGATAAACGGCAGCTTGTGGAGGCAGTCGCACCACAGGGTTTATTAAGTAACAGGACCCGATTACAAGAGTACCAGTCTTGTACATACTCTTTTCCAGAAGCCATTTACAGAAAAAGCAGTGCAATTTCTCCAGCCTGGGCCTTGCTTCACATATATATCTTGAATATTTTCCCCTTGAGGTCCCTCTCCAGCTGTAGAAAGAGTCTTTGAACTTAGGACCCCCACCCTCTTAAGGTACCAGTGTTAGCACATGTTTGGGGTTTCCTGGGTCAAACTGAACCCTTGATATCCTACGTGGATTATTTCCATCTCACTGAACTAAAAAATCTCGTTCACAGGTGTGAGTTGCACAGAGCTTTTCCCTAAGGTCCTCTGCAACCAGCACCTCCCGTGTGCACTCTTTTCCGGGGACACTCATTTCTTTCATCTTATTTTCTTTGGTACTACAAGGTTCCAGGCACCCAGAGAAGGATGATCTTTACAGCTTCTGGCTAACTGTATCCTCTAGATCTGGTAGCTCATTTTGTGTTCTTCAACTTGTTCTTAGCCAATGTCTGGCACACAACCAAACTGTAAATGCTAGCTGTTTTTATTGTTGCTACTTAATATTTTTTGTTGTTTGTTTTTGTTTGTTTGTTTTTGTTTTTGTTTGTTTGTTTTTGTTTTTTGTTTTGTTTTGTTTTGTTTCAAGACAGCCCCGCCATGTAGTGGTAGCTGGCCTGGTAATCAGCATGCATGGAAGGAATGTAGGATCTAAATTCATAGCCTGCTTTTGCTTCCATGTCCAGCTCATTGCTACCACATTTTGTGTGCATGTGTGTGAACAGTATGTACATATATAGTTCTGGGGAGCAACCCCAGGACCACATGTATGTCATGTAAGTTTTCTGCCACTAAGCTAGTTGTTCCTCCATCACAATGTACTGCGGCACGTGCCCCGCACCCACCCTTAAATACACATGACAAAAGTTTTACAAAGAAATTCCAAGTTATCACTTCTTGGCTTTTGGGTAGTATTGAGTGCCCAAGCTCAATGTCATTCCTAGCCTTAGCCAGTTTATGGTAGCTTTAAAGCCAGCCACAATCCCACTTTTCCCTCTAAAAATTTCAATTTTATGCAGATGCTGTTTTGTCTACATACCTGCGTAGGCACCTGGCATCCACAGAGGCCAGAAGACGCCATCCAAATCCTCAGACCTAAAGTTACGAATGGATGTGGGGTGAGGATTGAACCTGGGCCCTTTGTAAGAGCAAAAAGTGGTACAAAGGTAACATGTTTCAGGAATCAATTTTCTGGCTGGGCAGTGGTGGCATATGCCTTTAATCCCAGCACTTGAGAGGCAGAGGCAGGCAGATTTCCGAGTTTGAGGCCAGCCTGGTCTACAGAGTGAGTTCCAGGACAGCCAGGGCTATACAGAGAAACTCTGTCTCGGGGAAAAAAAAAAAAAAGAATCAACTTTCTCCTTCTGCCTTGTTTTGAGGCAGGGTTCTCTCTGCTTCTTTTTACCACTGCATGTATGAACTTCTGGCTGGTTGAATGTACTGTGGATGTCTGTTAGGGCCATCCTGTGAGAACATTGGACTCAGATATTTTTGCTTTTTTTTTTTTTTTGGTGGAATGTTGCATCTAGAGGTGAGAGTGAGAATTTGAAGTTGCTTACTATTGTGTTGTGGGTGTTTTGTTTTGTTTTGTTGAGACAGGGTCTCATTAGATAGTCCTGGTTGTTCTGGAACTTGCTGTGTTGACCAGGCTGGCCTGAAACTCACAGAGATCCACCTGCCTCTGTGTCTCCCAAATTCTGGGATTAAAGGTGAATACCACCACACCATATGTTTTGTGCTTAATCTGTGACTTTATATCTCCTAAAAACTTGTCTTATGAAATTGAGTGTAACCTGTTTCTTTTCTTTCTTTCTTTCTTTCTTTCTTTCTTTCTTTCTTTCTTTCTTTCTTTCTTTCTTTCTTTCTTTCTTTCTTTCTTTCTTTCTTTCTTTCTTTCTTTCTTTCAAGACAGAGTTTCTCTGTATAGGCCTGGCTGTCCTGAACTCTGTTGACCAGGCTGGCCTTGAACTCAGAAATGGCCTGCCTCTGCCTCCCAAATGCTGGGATTAAAGGCGTACATCACCACTGCCTGGTGTAACCTGCGTTTCATATGTAAATTGCAATGTCTTCTTGATAAATTTTCCCCTTAATTGGGTGAAGTGACTACTTTTAAAAATCTCTTCTGACAGTTTTGTGTTCAAAGTCTGTTTTGTCAGGTATTAGAACAGCTACTGTGTGTGTTTCCTACTTTGATTTTCCCCATCTTTTACCCTTAGGATAGCATCTGTCTTTGTTGGTGAAGAGTGTTTCTTTGAGTCTTAGAGGCAATGAACAAATGAATCCTGTTACTTACCCTTCCTTCCTCCTTTCCTCTCTCCTTTCCTCCCTCCCTCGTTCCTTTCCTCCTTCTCTTCTTCCTTCCTTCCTTCCTTCTTTCCTTCCTTCCTTCCTTCCTTCCTTCCTTCCTTCCTTCCTTCCTTCCTTCCTTCCTTCCTTCCTTCCTCTCTCCCTCCCTCCCCTCCTCTCTCTCCCTCTCCCTTTCCCTGTCTGTCTCTGTCTCTGTCTGTCTGTCTGTCTGTCTGTCTCTCTCTCTCTCTCTTTCTTTTGTATGTGTGTGGTTGTGATCTCTCTCTCTCTCTGTGCTCATGGAACTCAGAGGACAACTTTTGGGGTTCAGTTCTCTTCTACTGTGGAATACAGGACTCAGCTTATTTGGCTTTTGTGGCTTTACCTGCTAAACCATTTTGCTGTTCCCAATCCTGACTTTTAATTGGATCTGCTGGTTTGTGTCATTTGATTGGGGAGTTGGCCCCACTACATCCACGGCTATTTAAAACCATGTGCTATTTCCTGCGGTTCTGTAGCTGGTGATTCCTTCGCATTTGTTTAGCTACACTGTGCTTGTGTGGGTAACCCTTTCCTGCAGGCTGTGGGTATGCTTGCATCTCTCTTCAGTTTTGATGACTCCTCCTGTGTCCTCCGTAGAGCCGGCTCAGTGGTCATGAGATCCTTTAGCCTGTTTTTATCATGGAGGGTTTTTACTTTCTACTTCAATTATGATAAATGACATTGGAGAGGTAGTAATCTGGGTCAGCAGTTGCAATCTTTCAGAAATTGAAATATATCACTCCAAGCCATCTGGCTTTTAAAGTTTCTGTTTGGAATTCAGCTGTTATTCTGACAGGCCTGCTGCTTCTGTCTTACAGCTTTCAATATATTTTCCTTGCTTTGTAGATTTGGTGTTTTAGCCATATGAACATTTATGAACATAATATGAACAGTTTCTTCTCAGGTCTTGACAGTTTGGAATTCTGATTGCTTCTTGTACCTGTACAGGCATCTCTTTCCCTTGGTTTGGGGATATTTTAGCTTTGACTTAGTGAAAATATTTTCTATGACTCTGGCATGAAAGTTTTGCCTGTTTGCTCATGATTTACAGACTTGGTCTCTCATGGTGTCCCTTAGATCTTATATGTGCACATATTTATTGTCTTATTATTATCATTGGATGACTCCGTTCCTCTCCCTTGTCTTCAAGCCTTGATATTCTGTCTTCCCCATGATCTATTCTATTGGTGAGGCTTCAGCTGAGCCATTATTTATTTGGAAAGCTTTTATTTCTATTTTACTTCTGACACATAAGTTCACGGGCTACAGAAAATCAGGTTTTTATTTTTTGTCTCAATCTTTTACATACTTCACTCTTTTCTTATTTGAACAGTTTTTAAGGAGAAATCAAATGAAAGGTTTTTTTTAAATGATTGGTTTGTTTTTGGTATTTTGTTTGTTTGAGACAGTATCTCGTGTAAGTCAGCCTAGACTTCATCTCCGACTTGCTAAGCAGCCAAGGATGGCTGTGAGCCCCTGAGCATCTTGTTTTTACCCCCAAAGGCTGAGATTACAGACACATGCCATAAAGTTGGTCCTGGGTATAATTCTTTTTTTCTTTTTCTTTTTCTTTTTTTTTTTACTTTTTGATTTTTTGTTTTTTGGATTTGTTTTTTTCCAGACAGGGTTTCTCTGTATAGCCCTGACTGTCCTGGAACTCACTCTGTCGGCCAGGCCTCAAACTCAGAAATCCGTCTGCCTCTGACTCCCAGAGTGCTGGGATTACAGGCGTGCACCACAACTGCCCGGACTGGGCATAATTCTTATTTTATCCTGTCATAATGTGATTTTTCCTTCTCAGGTTTCTTTGAGGGTTTTGTCTTTATCTTTGCCATTATCATTTCTTATGAATACTCTTGTTCTGTTTTGTCGTAGACAGGCTTTGCTATGCAATCCTGGATGGTTTGGAATTCACATGTAGACTGGGCTGGCTACAAACTTGTCATCCTCCTGCCTCTGCCTGCCAAGTTCTGGGGTTACCTTTATGCCACCACTTCTGGCTCCTTCTTTGTTGTATTTACCTCAATATATATTCTTTGATTTCTTTTTAAATTTTTTATTTTCTGTATTCTTTGTTTACATTCCAAATGATTTCCCCTTTCCTGGATCCCCCCTCCCCATATGTCCCATAAACCTTCTTCTCTCCATCCATTCTCCAATCACCTCCCTCCTTTTTTTTCTCTGTTCTTATATTCCCCTCCAATGCTAGATCAATCCTTTCCAGGATCAGGACCTTCTCCATACTTCTTCATGGGAGTCATTTGTTATGCGATTTGTGCCTTGGGTATTCAGGGCTTCTGGGCTAATTAATATTCACTTATCAGAGATTGCATTCCATGTGTATTCTTTTGTGACTGGGTTACCTCACTTAGGATGATATTTTCCAGACCAAACCATTTGCCTAAAAATTTTGTGAATATTCTTTGATTTTAAGCTTTGGGGGGTGATTGATAAGACAAGGCCCCCATTTTCCTATGTATTGAGGTTGAGCTTGAACTGTTGGTCTTCCTGACTCCACCTGCCAAATGTTGGGATCACAGCCTTGTACCATGAAGTCTCCTTATGCCGTACGGGGACTTAAGCCCAGGGCTTTGTACATGCTAGATACTTACTCTACCAACTCGGCTCTACCTTCAGGCCCTGCTGTTTTTCTGTCTGTTACTTCTGGGCCTTGTAAACACATGCCTTGACTGAGATGTAGCTCAATAATAAAATATCTGGCTCGTATGTGCACAGCCCTGGATGTGATGTATAGCACTGTAATAAATTACAAAATTAAGCCAAACACATTCTCTATTGCTGAGCAAAACCTAACCCCAAACTTGCAGTTTTTCCTTGACATAGTACTAGGAATTCCCCAGTTACAGCTAACTTATTAATAACCATATTAGGAGCATTAAAAAGATTTATTTATTTATTTTATGTATGTATATGTATGTGTGTAAGAACACTGTCACTGTCTTCAGAAACACCAGGAGATGGTATTGAATCCCGTTACAGATGCTTGCAAGCACCATGTGGTTGCTGGGAATTGAACTCAGGACCTCTGGAAGAGCAGCCAGTGCCATCTCTCCTGCCCTGGCCAGTGCTTTTTATTTGTTTGTTTGTTGGTTTGTTGTTTGTCTTGGCTTTTTGAGACAAGGTTTCTCTGTGTAGCTCTGGCTGTCCTGCTGTCCTGGAACTCACTTTGTAGAGCAGGCTGGCCTCGAACTCAGAGTATCTGCCTCTGTACCACACGCCAACTCTCTCTCTCTCTCTCTCTCTCTCTCTCAAATTAAAGGTAGGTTTATTGGGAAGCTGTACTCGAGTGAGCTCACTGGCCCCAAGGACCAAGGCCAGGGAAGTCACCATGGAAAAAGCCTGGGGTGGGGTCAGTAGGGGAGGGAGAGAATAGGAGAGAGTGGAGCGTGCAGAGAGAGAAGAGAAGGGAGAGTGAGAGAGAGTGTGTGGGAGAGAGATTCTTTGTTTTTAATATCTAGTTTTCTTTTTTTTTGGTTCTTTAGAAATATTTTTTAGCTTATATTGTGCATTTGCCTTTCATACTATCCACTTTATTCATAAAATCTTAATAAGGGCAGGACAGCTGGCTCAGCAGTTAAGAGCACTTACTGCTTTTGCAGAGGACTGGGGTTTGGTTTGCAGTACCCAGACTGAGTGCTTCACACCCTCTGTAGTGCCAGTTCCAGGCGATCTGACACTCTTCTGGCCTCCTCAGACACCCACTTACACATGGAACATTTAAATTCACACAGGCACACATATATTGGCCCATTCATTCATTCATTCATTCACTTGTTTTCTTACTTACTTGAGATATGACCTCACTCTGCATCCCAGCAGATCTGGAACTTGCTCTGTAGTCCAGGATGACTTTAAACTTTTTCTTTTCTTTTCCTTTGATGGAGTCTGGAATTCACCGCTCTCTTGCTTTAACTTCCCAGTTGGTGGAATTACAGGTATATACCATCATGCATACCTCTGTCCATGGATATTTTTTTAAAAAGATTTATTTATTTATTATATGTAAATGTGCTGTAGCTGTCTTCAGACACTCCAGAAGAGGGCATCATGGTTGTGAGCCACCATGTGGTTGCTGGGAGTTGAATTCAGGACCTTGGGAAGAGCAGTCAACTCTCTTAACCGCCGAGCCATCTCTCCAGCCCTGCCCATGGATTTAAAAATGCCTTTTAAGGTCCGTTTATTTCATTTATGTGTATGAGTGTTTTACACACATGAAGGCCTAGTCCCCACAGAGGTCAGAAGAGGGCATCCGATCTCCTGAAACTGGAGTTGCAGGGACTTGTGAGCTATGATGTGATATGCGGGTGATGGAAATTGAACCTCTGTACTTTACAACAGCAAGTACTCTTAACTGCTGAGCCATGTCTCCAGTCAGTTCCAGCCTGTGGCTTTTTTTTCTTAAACCTGTTGTTGTCGTTGTTTTGTAGTGAGGAGTGAGCCTGGGTCTTGTGTGCTCACGGTGAATGTCCTTGATTGAGGAGGCTAGAAGGTGCTCACATTGAGACAGCAAGAAAACAGAGAGAAAGAGGGGAAGAAACTGGCTTTAACGCCTCTGGGGGTGTTCTCCTCATACTAGATAAACGCTCTACCACCTTGCTATAGCCCCAGCTTCGGTTTTTCCAGCTCTTACTGTCTCCAGTTCAGGATTCCCTAGCCTAGTGAAGGCTGTGTGGAGCTTTCTGCTGTGCTGACTCTCTGTATTCCTCTGTTTCTCTCATTCTGGAAAGTATAGCAATTTGCCCTGTGACATTTTTTTTTTAAAGACAAGGTCTGTCTGCCTGGCTAGCCTGGAGCTGTATGTAGGAGGGATGACTTTGAATTTCTGATCCTTCTGCTCTATCACCGAGTGATGGGATTACAGTCGTGTACTACCTCACCTAGTTTTCCTTGGTGCTAGAAATAGAACTCCAGCCAGCAGTCCTCCAGTGCCGCCATATCTTCAGTCCCTTAGATCAATCCTTTTGCTTTGTTTGAGAGAGACAGGCTCTTACTGTATATCTATC
Source organism: Apodemus sylvaticus (assembly GCF_947179515.1). Lineage (NCBI taxonomy): Eukaryota > Metazoa > Chordata > Mammalia > Rodentia > Muridae > Apodemus > Apodemus sylvaticus. The sequence goes on along the minus strand of NC_067472.1, from coordinate 15,546,973 downwards.
TCTGGCTGTCCCAGAACTCACTCTGTAGACCAGGCTGGCCTTGGATTCAGAGATTTGTCTGCCTGTGCCCCACAAGTGCTGGGAGGAAAGGTGTGCACCACTGTGCTTGGAAGGTCAATTCTTTTATAGTGGCGGGGGTGGGGTGGGGAGAGGATAGTTTGATGCATTACTGTCGATGACTTAAATTTTTCTATAATTTGAACAAGGCTTCCATTTCAATTTTTCCATAGGTACCCCAAATGATGTGGTCAGCTGTTTTTACACACCCAGGAGTTTGACAGCCATGAGATCCAAAACTCAGGAAACTGAGGCAGGAAGATCAGGAAATCAAGATCAACCTGGGCTACAAGGGACCCTGTCTAAAGTTCGGCTCCCTTGAGGAAAGCAGCAGCAGCAGCAACAGCAGGAACAGAAGAAGGGGGGGGGGGGAGAAGAGGAGGAGGGGGAAAGAAGGAGGAAGAGAAAGAGGAGGAGGAGGAGTATCCACATGTATGTGGCATACATGCATAAAGACACATACTTACAAATAAAAAGACTTTCCAGGAGTGGTGGATCTATCTATCTATCTATCTATCTATCTATCTACTATCTATCTGCTATCTACTATATACTATCTATCTACTATCTATCTATCTATCTATCTATCTATCTATCTATCTATCTACCATCTATCTTCTATCTATCTACCTACCTATCTATCTATCTATCTATCTACTATCTATCATCTATCTTCTATCTATCTATCTATCTATCTATCTACTATCTATCTATCTACTATCTATCTATCTACTATCTATCTACTATCTATCTATCTACTATCTATCTATCTACTATCTATCTATCTATCATCTGTCTACTATCTATCTACTATCTATCTACTATCTATCTACTATCTATCTATCTATCTATCTACTATCTACTATCTATCTATCTTCTATCTATCTATCTATCTACTATTTATCTGCTATCTACTATCTACTATCTATCTACTATCTACTTTCTATCTATCTATTATCTACTATCTATTTATTTATCTACTATCTATCTACTATCTATTATCCATCTGCTATTTATCTACTATCTATCTATCTATCTATCTATCTATCTACCTACCTACCTATCTATCATCTATCTATCTTGATTTTTAACATTTTATTTTTTATTTAGTTTCAAAGCTTTATTATGGAGAAATAGGAAAAGAAAAGAGATAGAGAAGTAAAGACAGAAAGAAGATAGAGGGGTGAGAGCTGGCCTTGACCACGTGGAAAGAGGGGAGAAGGAAAGGGGAAGAGAGGGGGAATGGGAACAAGAGAGGGCAAGAGAGAGAAGCAAGAGAGGGTTCTTAACATTTTAATTAATTTATTAATTAACTTTACATCCTGACATCGGTGTCCCTTCTCTCTTGTCCTCCAAGTTCTCCCCACTTCCCCCACAACCACTCCTTCCTTTTTCTTCAGAGACAGTGTTTCTCTGTGTGGCCCTGTCTGTCCTGGGACTCATTCTGTAGTCCAGGCTGGCCTGGAACTCAGAGATCCTCTTGCCTCTGCCTCATGAGTGCCTCCTAACCCCGCTCGACATAATATTTTCATTATTTATTATTATTTTGTGTATATTTTGACTAGCACTCCAGAGACAGAGGCAGGTGGAGTTTTAGGTCAGCCTGATCTACAGAATGAGTTCCAGGACAACCAGTGCTCTACAGAGAAACCCTGTCTTAAAAAAAGTTGGCTCTTGCCGAGTATTGCCTAATCCTGTTTTAGAAGGATTATGAAAACTTACCGGGCCATTAGTCAGATGTGAATAGGCTTGTTCCCCAAGGTTCTGGCCAGCGTTAGATATTTTTGCTTGGTTTAATAGCTGCTAATCAGAATGATATTATACATAGTCTTTAATTTTCACTTCTTTAATTACTAAGGAAGTCAGGTCTTTTTAATGTATATGTTTATTGTTTATGTTTCTATGTGGGGGCATAGTTAATCAAGGCCACAGACATTTTGAGTGTCCACCATGAGCTCAGGTGTTGTTCTCAAGGATGATGGACTTAATGAAGGTAGATCTTTGGGAGAGCTAGGGTCGTCTGAAAACACATGGCTAACTATAAGCCATAGGTAGAAACACGAGATCGGTAGGCAGTTTGGACAAAGGAGAGGGAAGAAATTGATGCTATGAGAAGCCAGGTTGTTTTGGTTGTTGTTTAGTTTTGTTTTAAGATACAAAGGGGTCTTTCTGTACCTGGGCTGATCTCAAACCTGCTCTGTGGCTCTGGGTGACTTGGGACTCTTGAGTCTCCAGCTTCTATTTCCCAAGAGCTAGGGTTACAGGCATGTGCCACCACATCTGGCTTTGACTAGTTTTTCAAAAGCCAAGTAACTTCAGAGCCAAACAGTGGGCACGGTGTTTCCAGGAGAGATGTGTGTACTCACAAAGGAAATCAAAAGCAGAGAGAAAAGGGGATGTATATGGAGTTGTAAGTCTTATATTATAGTGAAGATGTCGAGTGCTGAGACCAAGGGATTCTGGGACACTGGCTGGAAGAGACTGAACCAAGCTAAACCATGGAATCTGATATTTTCCTGAGGGCTTTATCGTTATTTGAAGGGGAATGTCATGGGGGCTGGGGACTGGCTCAGTTTAGGTCCCCATAACCCATGTGAGAGGTCAGGCACAGCACACAGCACTGGGGAGGAGTGGGGCTGGGGAGACAGGCAGTGTAGAGCTCACTGCCTGGCCAGTCCAGCTAAAGGAAAGTTCTGCATTCAGTAAGAAACGAGATCTCACAAAAGTAAGTTGGAGAACACTGATGTCACCTCATGTCAACCTCGGGTCTCCACACATGTGCGCGCATACATGTTTAAAGGTTGCATGCACTCTTGTAGGTACACATGAAAATATCCACATGAACACCTACACATACTACATATGCCACACACACATAAACAGACATATACAAAGAGGGATGACGAAGCCATGAGCTGGTAGACATGTGCTTTCTTGTTTCTGAGACGGGGTCTTGCTATGAAGCCCAGGCAACTCCTCCTATTCTCAAGTGCCAGGGTTGCAGGCGTGCCTGAGTCAGGACTGATGGTGCGTGCCTGTGAACCCAGCACTCAGGAGGGCATGCGTCATACAGTGAGAACTTGTCTAACACCAACAACTAAGTAGAACAAAGAGGAGGAGGGAAAGGAGGAGGAAGAGGAAGGGCACCTGTAAGGGTGGCAGCTAGGGTATCAGAAGGCAGTTACCGTAACAGAAAGAGTCTCTGGCAAAGGAGCTGGATTTGGAAAGGCTGGAGTGTGGGAAATGAGCCACTTCTCAGACATCATAGATAGGGCTATAAATATCTTCTTCATGTATTGGGCACAGTGACTCTTTGTCTTATTGAAAAACTCTGTGTCCAGTTCATGGCTCTTCCCTTAGAGTTTTAAAATTGTGGTTAAAAAACATATAAATAGCCAGGCAGTGATGGCGCATGCCTTTAATCCCAGCACTTGGGAGACAGAGGCAGGCGGATTTCTGAGTTCGAGGCCAGCCTGGTCTACAGAGTGAGTTCCAGGACAGCCAGGGCTATACAGAGAAACCTTGTCTTGAAAAAACCAAAACCAAAAACCAAAAACCAAACAAACAAAAACCATATAAACAAGATGCCTGTGCCCACCATCTTTGTCTTTTCGGTATACAGTCCGGTAGTGCTAAGTGCTTCCCAGGATTCCAAAGCTCTTTCCAATCATGACTTTCCTTTTAACGTGGTTTAGTTGAGTTTTATTGAAAATAAGTTGAAATTTGTAAAGTCACCTTTTAGGCAATAATTATTGTTCTGTATTTAACGTTACTTAATGTGCTTTTTGTTTGGTTGGTTTAGTTTTGACTTTTTACACGGAGTCTCATTCTCTATAGTCCAGGCTGATCCGAAACTCACTATGTAGTCCAGGCTGGCCTAAAACTTGAAGTAATCCTCCCACTCCCTCTTTCCAATTGCTGGGATTATAAGCATAAGGTGCAATCAGCTGTGCAATGGCTCTTTACCACATGGTTTCTCATGAACTTTGTAAACATCCTGGTGGTGGTGGTGTGATATTATCTCCGTTTTACAGACTGGAAAACTGAGTCCACAAGGTGTTACATGACTCCTGGCGACAGAATTTGAAAAGAGGAACTTTTTTTTTTCTTTATTTCTTTTTTTTTATTGTTATTTTTTTATTCGATATAATTTATTTACATTTCAAATGATTTCCCCTTTTCTAGCCCCCCCCCACTCCCCGAAAGTCCCGTAAGCCCCCTTCTCTTCCCCTGTCCTCCCTCCCACCCCTTCCCAGTTCCCCGTTCTGGTTTTGCCAAATACTGTTTCACTGAGTCTTTCCAGAACCAGGGACCACTCCTGCTTTCTTCTTGTATCTCATTTGATGTGTGGATTATGTTTTGGGTATTCCAGTTTAAAAATATGGAACGCTTCACGAATTTGCGTGTCATCCTTGCGCAGGGGCCATGCTAATCTTCTCTGTATCATTCCAATTTTAGTATATGTGCTGCCAAAGCGAGCACCTTTTTTTTTTAACTGTTTCTTAAGTAGGAAGACCAATGACCTCCAAGTCTTTATTTTTATTTTTATTTTTTAAGATTTATTTTATTCATATGAGTACACTGTTACTGTCTTCAGACACACCAGAAGAGGGCATCAGATCCTATAACAGACAGCTGTGAGCCACCATGTGGTTGCTGGGAATTGAACTCAGGACCTCTGGATGAGCAGTCGGAGCTCTTAACCGCTGAGCCATCTCTCCAGCCCGGAACTTTTTTTTTAAAATTCACTTTATATCCAGATCACAGCCCCCTCCCTTCTCTCTTCCGAGTCCCACCCTTACAAATCTCTCCCTTCATTGCCCCTCTGCCCTCCCCAGTATTACTCCAGCAGGACTATGCACATTCTTTCCACTGAGGCCCATCCAGGCAGTCCAGGTAGGAGGGACGGATCCAATGGCAGGGGACAGAGACCGAGACAGCCTCAGTCCCCTTGGTAGGGACCCACAGAAAGACCAAGCTGCCCATTTGCTACAAATGTGTAGGGGGTCCAGGTCCAGCGTCTGCGTGCTCCCTGGCTGGTAGCCCAGGCTCTGAGAGCCCCATGGTCCTAGGTTAGTTGCCTCTGGGTCTCCTTGACCCCTCTGAGTTGCTCACTTCTATCTCCAACTACGCTACAACATTCACTGGGCTCAGCATGATGTGGGTCTCTGCATCTGCCTCCCTCCACTGCTGGATGAAGCCTCTCAGGAGACAGTTATGCCAGGCTCCTGTCTGCAAGCGTAGTAGAGAATCTTTCATAGTGTCAGGGTTGACTCTCACATGGGGTGGGTCTCATGTTGGGGCAGTCATTGATTGACTGTTCCCTCAGTGAAGAGAGGAATTCTTATGACCATGCCAAGTCTAGAAAGAAAAATGCAAGCCTGGGCAGAGGTGGCGCATGCCTGTAATCCCAAAATTTGAGAGGCAGAGGCAGGCAGATTTCTGAGTTCGAGGCCAGCCTGGTCTACAGAGTGAGTTCCAGGACAACCAGGGCTATACTGAGAAACCCTGTCTTGAAAAAAAAAAACACCCCCCCCCCCAAAATCTAGCATTTTATGTCACATGGAAGAATAAAAAAGCAATTTCTAACCATAGATTAGATAATTAGCGGCTGGGAAGATCAGTCTATTTTTGAAGAATTAAAGATAGCAATACATTTTCCTTATTTCTTCTTTCTTTCTTTCTTTCTTTCTTTCTTTCTTTCTTTCTTTCTTTCTTTCTTTTCTTCCCTTCTTTTTCTTCCCTTCCCTTCCCTTCCCTTCTCTTTCTTTCTTTCTTTCTTTCTTTCTTTCTTTCTTTCTTTCTTTCTTTCTTTCTTTCTCTCTCTTTCTCTCTTTCTTTCTCTCTTTCTTTCTCTCTCTCTTTCTCTCTCTCTTTCTCTCTCTCTTTCTTTCTCTCTCTCTCTTTCTTTCTTTCTTTCTTTCTTTTCTTTCTTTCTTTCTTTCTTTCTTTCTTTCTTTCTTTCTTTCTTTCTTTCTTTCTTTCTTTCTTTCTTTCTTTCTTTCTTATCAGAGCCTTGTGTAGTCCTGGATGTCCTGGAACTCATTATATAGACCAGGCTGGCTTCAACCTCTAAGAGATTTACCTGCTTCTTTCTCCACTACATTGGGATTAAAGGTAAATCACCACACCTGGTTAGAACTTCTTTTTCATAGGTTTATCTGAGAGTGCTGCACCAGAATATACTGGTGCAGATGTCAATAGTAGTTGCACATGGGAGACCCAGGTTGGATGAGAATGTGCGGACACAGCTGGCAGTGACCTGGCACCAGCAAACACCTTGAGGCAACCATCTGGTCTGGTCATACAGCCCTTTGGTTGTCACCTCTCTTTCTATGCTGAGCGTTTCAGGAGGGCTATCAAAAACCACTGACAGCTAAAAATGTAAGTTTGAAATATTAATCCTGGAGAAAGGAGTATCACTCAGGTTTACAGACCCAGAATTCATCTGTCACACTTTGTGCTTCATGTTTGGAAAGTGATTTTGCATCTTTTTTTTGCAAGAGTATTTTCATGTGTACAATGTCCTTGGGGGGCCAGACAAGGACATCAGATCTCTGGAACTGAAGTTGTAGATGGTTGTGAGCTACCATGTGGGTGCTGAGAATTGAACTTGGGCCCTCTGGAAAAGCAGCCAGTGCCCTTAGCCACTGAGCCACCTCTCTAGCTCCTATACTGTTATTCTTTAAAACCTATTATTTACTTTTTAACAGCCTGTCATGGTAGTACAGACCTTTAATTATAGTACTTGGGAGGCAGAGGCAGAGGCAGAGGCAGAGGCAGAGGCAGAGGCAGAGGCAGAGGCAGAGGCAGAGACATCTTTGTATGTTGAAGGTTATTCTCACCTACATAGCAAGTTCCAAGCCAGCCAGAGCTAGATAATGAGATGTTTTATTTATTTATTTATTTATTTATTTATTTATTTATTTATTTATTTATTTAGCATATGGGGTGGGAGCATTCATGCCACAGTATGCATGCGGACCTCAGGAGATGTTCCTGATGGCATTATTTCTCTCCTTCCACTGTGTGGATCCCAGAGAACAAACTAAGGTCGCCAGGTTGGACAGCTCCTTTACCTTTACAGGTTAATCTTGCTGGCTCATGTTGTGGGTTTTTTGTTTGTTTGTTTGTTTTTGTTTTTATTTTTATTTTTTTTTTCCGAGACAGGGTTTCTCTGTGTAGTCCTGGCTGTCCTGGAACTCACTCTGGAGACCAGGCTGGCCTCGAACTTAGAAATCCACCTGCCTCTGCCTCCCAGAGTGCTGGGATTACAGGCGTGGGCAACCACTGCCTGGCTTCGTGTTGTGTGTTGATTGGTCATTGTCTCAATTGTTCATTCATCCATCTAACAAGTCCTGGGGAATGACTTCTGAGAGTCAGGCTATCAATAAAGCAATTAGGAGTTACTGAAGGTTATAGGTAAGAAAGCAACAGGACCCAGCTTAGAATTCTGACAGACCTGTATTCTGCAGTTGGACAGAGATTGTCTAGGAAATGTCTAGGGTTGGGACTCATGGACCTGGCAAACAGGTAGGTTTGGGAACAATTTTTTTTCTGATTCCAGGACAAGAAAGAAATATACTGTATTAAAGAAGGCAACCAGCTAATGTAACCTCAGTGGAGGGATGACTGTAGTAACAGGGTGAGAGGTGATAGGATAGAGACAGAGATGCACAGGTGCTTCTCTGAGATGGAGGGGGCTGAACTCCCCAGCCCCCTTCCTAAGACAGCATCTAGACTGGAGGCTGGATCCTGCATGGGTCTTCTGGCTCTAGAGACTTTGGACTTTACTTTATATAATTACATTTTATCTATGTATGTATCTATGTATGTATCTATATTATCTATCTGTATATCTTTCTAAGTATCTGTGTATCTATGTATCTGTATTATCTGTGTATCTTTTAAAGTAACTATCTATGTATATATATATATATATATATCCACCTGTTTGTCTATCTGTCTGTCTATCTGTCTATCTATCTATTGTGTATGCATGGCACATACGTACTTTGATGTGTGTGTAGAAATCAGAAGAGGATTCTGGGATATGACTCTCACTGTGGACTCTAGGGATTGAACTCAGGCTGTTAGGATTTCCCAGCCAACACTTTTTTGCCAGTGAACCATATCATCAGTCCCCATAGTCTCTTACACATATATCTCCTTTTTTTCTGAGATAGGTCTAACATAGCCCAGGTTGGCCTCATACTGATATGTAGCCAAGGCTGACCTTGAACTCCTGACTCTTCTTTCTCTTTCTGGGATTCCGGGTGAACATGGCTGACTTATGCATATCATTATCTTTAATTATTATTTATTTTTATGCATATGGGTGCTTTGCCTGCATGTATGTCTACACAGTGCCCATGGAGGCTAGAGGAAGGTATTGGATCTCTTGGGACTAGAGTTATAGACAGTTATGAGCTGCCATGTGGGTACTGGGAAGAGAACTCAGGTCCTTTGGAAGAGCAGCCAGTGCTCTTAATTACTGAACTATACCACCAGCCCTAAATATTTTATTTTTGAAAACTGTTTTGGGGGCTGGAGTCATGGCTTGGGGGTTTGCTTTCAGAGGACCTGAGTAAGCCTCTTCCTGGCTTACACTGGCAGCTCATAGCTGACTGCAGCTGGCCTCCGAGGCACCTGTGTACATGGGCACACATTTAACACAGGCATACGTACATAAATGCAAATAAAATCTGTTTTTAAAATTAAAACTTTATTTATTCTTATGTGGCATTTTGCCTGTATACATATGCCTCTGGACCTGGAGTTATAAACAGTTGTGAGCTGCCTTGGGGATGCTGGGAATCAAACCTGGGTCCTCCGGAAGAGCAGCCAGTGCTCTTAGCCACTGAGCCATGTCTTCAGCCCAGAAAAAAATCTTTAACAAGAATATCAAAACTACTGTTTTTCTAATGTGTGTGTGTGTGTGTGTGTGTGTGTGTGTGTGTATGTGTGTGGTATGTGTATGTGTATATGGTATATATATGTGTGTGAGTATGTTGTGTGTGTGTGTATGAGTATGTGGTGTGTGTGTGTGTCTCAGTGTGTATATATGTGTGTGGTGTGAGTATGTGGTGTGTGAATGTGTGTCTCAATGTGTATATATGTGTGTGGTGTGTGTGTGTATGTGTGTATGTGGTATATATATGTGTGTATGTATATAGTGTGTATGTCTGTGTATGTCTGTACATGCATGTGTAATGTATGTAGTGTGTATATGTATGTGTGTCTCTGTGTGTACGTGTGTGTGTGTGTGTGGTATGTATATTTGTGTGTGCATGTGGGTGTATGTGGTAGTGTGTCTGTGTGTGTATGTGGCGTGTGTGGCATGTGTGTGTGTTTGTGTGTATGTAGTGTATGTATAGGAGTTATTTCTTTGAGACACACAGTCTCTCAGTGAACCTAGGGTTTGTGATTTTCCCCTAGGCTGGCAGCCCAGAAGCCCCAATGATCTTGTCTCTGTCCTCACAAGCCTGAGCTTACAGTGGGCAGGCCAGGATGCAGGCTGGTTAGGAGGTGTTGGGTTCTGCACTCGTGTCCTCATGCCTAAGAGTACTCATAATCACTGAGCCATCTCTCCACCACCTCGACTAGGTCTGATTTCTTTTTCTTTGTACTTGTTTTGTAGATTCCCATCTCCTCTCACACTGTTTTCAAGCCTTCTAGTTTTCCTTCACTTTCTTAAAGCCAAGAAAGAAACAAGCGACAGGCAGGTAAGGGCTTCCCGGTTTCTAAGTATTCTGTCTGCCTGGGGCTTGTACCTTGGTGAAAGAGTAGCAGATTCAGTTGGATAAGCTCAGACCAGGAAGGGGACGAGTAGTTGTAAGGAAGTTCACTGGGTCACCAGCTACTTTAAACCCTTCGAGGCTTCTCCTGCACTTGAGGTCAAGGAGCCCAGAGGGTGACCCCATTTTTTTCTCTCCAAGGTTTTTACTGGGCGTCAGAGGAGACAGTTCCGGAAACCATAAACAGCGTGTGTTGCCGCCTCCTCAAATAATAACAACAACAACTCAACAGTAAAATCCATCACATCCATCTCCCTCCTCCTCCTACACACAGACCCAAAGACAGAAGTGGTCAGAGTCGTCCTTCATGATCCAGCTTGGTCTTCCTTATTCCAGCCTGGGTTTCCCAAGGAAACTGTTGACCCTATATCTGTCGACCATGGTGCCCCATGGAGGTGGGCACCAGCGGCCGAGCGTCCCTCCACTTTTTCCTTAGGGCCAAGTAGGTGAAGATTAATGCAAAATGAGGCAAAGGCTACAGGTAACTGTGCCAGAGGAAGACTGGTCTGCCTGGGTACTCGGTGAAATCAAGGATTGGGGCGGGGGAGGGGTGTGCTTATGAGCCAACCTGGAGCAGCTGGTGGAATTAAAAAAAAAAAAAAAAAGGAGGAGGAGGAAGAACGGATTTGGGGCATGCTTGGTTCCTAGGGTAGGTGCAGCTGAGGATGTTCAGTCAGAGAGGAGGTCCAGGGGCGGGACAGAGATGGCCCTTGGCTAAGATTGGCTAATTGCTGAGGGCGGGCGCTGGCCTTCCACCTTCTAGGTTCCCAGTTTAGTAATTGGGAATATAAATACGGTATCCGCGGTCACTGCAGCGCGAGCGGGCTGGTTAGCAGCGCACGTGCCAGGTTCCAGGGGGCCCTCCTGCTTACACACAAGTTCTTTCTGTCTTGGCTTTCTTCGTCTGTGAGACCCACTCCATCTTCTACTCCCTTGTCTCTCGCTCAGCCCCTACCCCAAGCTCTGAACCTCGTCGTCTGCAAAATTTAAATGGACACAGCCACGAATTTCTCACGTGGGTCAAAAATGGAGCTGATCCAACCCTATGACTTCGAGATGTCTCAGGACTTAAGGCCCTTTCTGGAGGAGTACTGGTGAGACCTGGTGATGGGGAAGGACCAACTGCTTTGAGGAAAGTGGATACAAGGGGGTGAAAGCCCGTAAGGTCTCCCGGATACTGGCTCTGATCTCCCGCTCCGCCCCCTCTTAGTGCTAGAAGAAAGAGTCCAGAGGTGCAAACTGGGGAGAGGGATGCGGGAGGAGACAGAAGCAAAGGAAACCGATGGGCACTGTAGCTGAGGAGAGATTGACCCGAATGAAGTGTTGTTAAGTGACTCTCAGAGAAAGAGAGACAGAGAGACAGACACACAGAGAGAGTGACACAGAGCAGACAGACACACAGAGACAGAGACACAGAGAGACAGTGACAGAAACACACACACATACACACACGAGAGAGAGAGAGAGAGAGAGAGAGAGAGAGAGAGAGAGAGAGAGAGAGAGAGAGCCTGAGAGAGCTTGCCTGTGTGGTCACCTAGGATTAGCCTGTCCCACACAATTATCATGTTCCCCAAATGTCCCACCTTCTCTGATGTAAAGATGACACAAAGTTGGGAACCCTGTCAAAGCTTTCCTGAGGCTTTCTGTCTTAGCCCTAATTCGTCTCAGACGTGTTTTGTGGGGTGACTTTATTGTTCAATTATCTTGCCATAAATCAAGCAGATATTGCTACACTCTTCTTACACCACAGCTCTGGACAGAACAGTTCTTGGCTGGGGGCAGACAACTGTCATCTTCATTGAGATCTCATTGAGAAAGTCATAATCACAGAAATCTCAAATGAGCCCTGTGCTAGGTACTTTATATCCGTGAATACTGCCAAAGTACCCCCACCCCCACTACCCCATAAAAATAAGGAAACCAAAATGTCGCACGGCTGGAATTCTAGTATAGAGGAGCCCCTTGGGAGATGAGTGAGCATTCCCTTAAGCAACGCCCACTGAGAATCCTTCCTCTTTCGGCCCCCAGGGTAAGTTCATTTCTCATAGTGCTGGTCTATCTGCTGCTTATCATCGTCGGCCAAAGCTACATGAGAACGCGGAAGGGCTTCAGCCTGCAGAGGCCGCTCATCCTCTGGTCCTTCTTCCTGGCAATATTCAGGTAAGGTGGTCTTCCGGGTACCCATGCTCTGGCTGTTCGTTTGTCCTTACATCTCCATTTTTATCCCGAGGGTTTCTAAAGTCCTCAGCCACATTGGCTTCTTTCCCATAGTACCTTGTTTTTCTCCTTTCTTGGGCCCAAGACTACTACCTCTGTTCTGTTCCATCCCTCTTTAAAATGTTTACTTTAAAAGATAGTCTCTTAACCTGCATCCCAGGCTGCTCTAATAGCCACTGTGTAACCTAGGCTCGCCTCAGACTCGAGTTCTGAGAAAACAGATGCTAGAGCACTAGATACTCTGGTGCTCATGAAATCTGTAGGGACAACAAAATTCTCTAGCCTTAAACATCTCAGTTCCCAAATTGTTCTTCCAAAGCAACTGAAGAGCATTAGCAAGATCTCCATCCCCTCCTTACTGCCTTCTTCTCTATCTTGCCACCCTTTTCTTCTGACTGGCACCCCACTTCAAGAACCCTGTTCTTAACTTTTACTTTCACCCCTTCCCCCATTTTAAACCCATATCTCATGGAGAATACTTGTTAGATCTACCAGATTGGCCCTGGGATCTCAAAAGCTGTAGCCACTGCCCTTGGAGGGGCGAGAAAGTGATAAAGAGTTGGTTTAGAGGTGGATGCGGTGGGGTCAGGTTCACGCCTGGGCCTTCCCTGATACCTTTATACCTTTGTGCACTGCCTGACTTCAGTATCCTGGGCACACTGAGGATGTGGAAGTACATGGGAACCGTGCTGTTTACAGCGGGACTCAAGGAAACTGTGTGCTTTTCCGACTACACTGAAGATACCATAGTCAAATTCTGGTCCTGTGTCTTCCTTCTCAGCAAGATTGTTGAACTCGGTGAGTGCAGAGGCTTTGTCTCTGGGGCCCAGTGACTCACATTCTTCCCTAGCGCGCCCTTCCCTTCCTCATCACATGGAGAGCCCCTCCCCTACTCCTCGGTCCCAGTGAGATATCCCCCCACCACACACATATCCTGAGATTTCCCAATGTGTTCACACACCCCGGGTGGTGGGTGGTCCCAGCACTGGGTGGCACGCCAGCAATGCCCCCCTCCTCTCACAGGAGACACGGCCTTCATCATCCTGCGGAAGCGCCCCCTCATCTTTGTCCACTGGTACCACCACAGCACAGTGCTGCTGTACACAAGCTTTGGATACAAGAACAAAGTGCCCTCGGGCGGCTGGTTCATGACCATGAACTTGGGCGTCCATTCCGTCATGTACACCTACTACACAATGAAAGCTGCCAAAGTGAAGCACCCCAACATCCTGCCCATGGTCATCACCAGCTTGCAGATCCTGCAGATGGTTCTGGGGACCATCTTCGGCATACTGAATTACATCTGGAGGCAGGAGAGAGGATGCCACACAACCGCGGAGCACTTCCTCTGGTCCTTTATGCTCTACGGGACCTACTTCATCCTATTTGCTCACTTCTTCCATCGAGCCTACCTCAGGCCCAAGGGCAAAGCTGAGTCCAAGAGCCAGTGAGAGCCAGAAAGAAAGGAGGAGCCTCGGCCTTTCCTTCATGACACTAAAGGTTAGGTGTGGGAGAATGATTAGGGTACCGCCCCTGTATGGTTTCCCCCATGGGATACCCTCAAAGTTGCAGGAAGCTATGACAACCAACAAATGTCACCCTTGAGGTAGGGGTGTGGTCTGGTACTTTGATGTTTCTGTCTTTAACGTGAAGGAAAACCAAACCCTAGGAAGGAGATAGGACTGAGGTCCTTAAAGTTAAGTTATTTATATTTATATTTAGAGATCTTCCTCTTCTTGCTCTATTTTTTAAATTAAAGAGGTCAACGTGGTCTTGAGGACTTGTGGACTTGGTGGGGCAAGTGAACTCTGTGGTGGGAGGAAGCTGACGGGGAGTGATCTGCAGGTGGGGAACCTGCCCATGTGTGGAAGGACAGAGGCACACACAAACACTCAATAAGAATCCTAGGCCTGGTAGGCGCTTAATAAATGTCTGTTACAGAGTAGAAGTTTATTGCTGTTAGAGACCCAAGCCTCTGAAAGGAACAGTGAGAAACAAGTCCTACAATCATAAATCTAAACGGCAAAATAGATCCCTGCCAGGAAGCACTGGGGACCAGACCTGCCAGCTGTCCTCCCTCAGACCACCAGGTGGCGTCGCAGCACCAGCAGAGGACGATCCCTGTCAACTAGCCGGTCGCACCAAGCTTCATTTACTCCGGGAGACCCTGCTTCCCCATCCTGGAGGAAAGGAGTGAGACGAAAACCTTAGAAGCCTGGACACTCACTCTGTTCCTGTACATCCGGCTGTCCTTTTGGACAATGGGAAGGATGAAGGGAAGGAGGGCTCAACCGCAAGTCTGAATCATCAGGCCTTTGACAGTCCGCGCACGTTTATTTCATTGATCTTTGAAAACGGGGTAGGGGGAGTCTGGAGAAGGCGGGGTGAGCCAAGGGTGAATTGGCCCTGGGGGAGCTGGTCCCTGTTCCTGGCCTTAGTCCCAGGGGAGCGGTCTCCGTGTAGGGGTCAGACCACCCCGGGGGTGGGGGGGCTGTGAGGGTAAAGGCCCTCTTCGGAGCTCGCCGCCTCTTCCCGGGCGCTCTGGCACCCCTTGCAGACCCTGGGACGAGGGCAAGCCGGTCTAGGCGACCCCGGTCCGGAGAGGCTGTGAATTACTGCCCTGCCCTCGGGGATGGATCCACAGACCTGCGGCTCACACCGGCCGTTCCACGGCGTACTGGCAGGGGCTAAGGTTAGCGGCCGGCGGCGGCCCGGGCACGGCGGGGTAGCTGAAAGAGGCGTGCTGCTTGGCTTTGAGCCGCAGGCTAGCCAGGCTCGAGTTACACGGGTCCCGGTATACATAGGGGGAGGAGGCGGCTGCAGCGGCGGCTGCGGCGGCCGAGGCGTAAGGGCAGGACACTGCCCCGGAGGACACGGCGGCTGGAGCCAGCCCGGGGGGTGCCCCGCCCAGGCCCTGCAAGGCTCCCGGACCTGGGACGGTGCCCGGGGCAGCGGCGGCCGAGGGCACCATGGAGGCTGCGATGGAGCTGGGCGGCGAGAACACTGGCTGTGAAGCCAGAGGCCCCACGTTGACCGAGTTGAAGGCGAACGGGAAGGTCTTGGCGGCGAGCGGCGGGGCGAGCGCTTTGGGCGGCCAGTTGCCGTACGAGTAGCCCGGGTACACTTCCTCGTAGGGTGGCACCAGGCCCCCGAGCGGGGCTGCGAAGCCACCCTTGCACAGCTCCGCCTGCTGGCTGCGCTCCCGCTTCCGCCACTTGGCGCGCCGGTTCTTGAACCACACCTGCGGGCATCAGAGAAAGCCGGTCGGGAGGCGGAGTGGCTGGGGAGTGGGCCGCCCACAGCAGGATCGAGCCCGGGCGGGGAAGATCAGAGGTGCATGGTGGATGCAGGCTGGAAGGGAGGAGCGCACCGAACCTGGGGCCAGCCGAGAAGCCAGCGGCCGCAGGGACTCGGGGAGCAGCTCAGGATCAAAGAGGGATGGGGGTGGGGTGGGGTGAGGTGAGCCTTGGTCCCAGCCGAGGAATCGAGTGATGGGGTGACAGACAAGGCAACGAGAGGGTGGGGATCCCTAGGCCGGAACTGGACCCGACGTGGCACCGGCCCCGCAGGGTCACCAGCTACTTGGGGTGGGAGTGGGGACGCGAGAACCAGGTGAGGACTGCGGGTCGGGTGGGGCCATACCCGCACGCGGGCCTCAGTGAGGTTGGTCCACACGGCGATCTCTTCACGCGTGCTCATGTCAGGGTAGCGATTCCTCTGGAAGGTGGCCTCCAGCTCCTGCAGCTGCTGGCTGGTGAAGTGCGTGCGCTGCCGCCGCTGCTTCTTCTTCAGAGAGCCGTCCTCGGGGGAGCCCCCCGGCAGGGAGGCGGAGGCCTTCTCCGAGTCTGGGGGCCAGAATGAGGCAGGTCATAGGGTGCTAGGGCCCGTGCAAAGTCTCTGGTTCGGGGACCTCAAGGAATTCCTCAGCCTCTGGCTGGCTCCCGCTCAGGTTGACACTAGTCTAGATCCCACCCCGTGTCAAGGCTAAACTGTTTTCTCCTCCACCCCCAGAAGGGGACGCGCTCACCACTGTGCTCCTGCCCCTTGCAGCCGTGTTCTGGAAGCGGAGGGTGTGGAGTGCCTGCATCTGACAGCGACAGCGCAGGGCTTCGAGCCTCTGCCTCACCAAGCAGCCCAAACTCCATGGAGGGAGGGCTCTAGTAGAGGAAAGAGAAGACATATGTCAGGTTAACTGAGGTGAAAATCAGGGGCTTGTGGATACCCCGACGTGGAGCGTGCCTGTGACGCTAGTACTCAGGAGGCAGAAGCAGGAACATCGTCCATGAGTTCGATCTTCACCCTACAGTGTGAGCACCAGGTCAGTCAAGAGCAAGCGGTGAGACACTGTCTTAAACAAACAAACAAACAAACAAACAAACAACAAAATCAATAAAAACCAACAAACCATCAGGCTCCCATTAGGGTTTCCTCACAACGTTCTTGCCTCTTTTTTTTTTTAATCCACTGACAAAAAGCTATCGTGAATGGTGTTCTATTGAATAGCTGGGGTACGGCAGGGCAGAGGAGAGGGCTCAGGGTTAAAGGCACTGGCTGCCCAGAGGCGCTGGCGTTACTTCAATTTCCAGCAACCACATGACTGCTCACAACCGTCTGAATCTCCAGTTCCAGGGGATCCAAAGCCGCCTTCTGGCCTCCCCAGTTGAGGAAGAGGTCAAATGAGAGACAGGTGCACACTGAGAGGTTTTATGCTCATATATGTACAATAACTCATTAACTGTTGGGCCTGTGCCTAGTGCTACGGCCACTTCACTTTGTTTGTTTGAGGCAGGATCTCATGTAGCTCAGGCTAGCCTTAATTTGTGAACTTCCTTGCTGCTCCCATTTTGAACGCTGGAATTTTAGGCCTGGGTTACCATGCTTAGCTAAGTTTCAGCTTCATCTATCTGTTTGTCTGTCTGTCTGTCTATCTATCTATCTATCTATCTATCTGATTTTTTCTAGACAGGATTTCTCTGTGTAGCCCTGGCTGTCCAGGAACTCACTCTGTAAACCAGGCTGGCTTCCAGCTTAGAGAAGTCGCCTGCCTTGTCCAAGTGCTGGCATTAAAAGTGTGCGCTGCTGCCGCCGCCGCCGCCGCCGCCGCTGCTACTACTATCCTAACTTTAAAGGTTTTTTTTTTCTTTCTTTTTTCTTTTTCAGTTTTAGTTTTCAAAAAAAACACAATATTTGTTGAGATCCAGGTGTGGTAATGTAGATCTGTAATTCTAGTACCCTTGGAAGGCAGATCTGGAGTTTAAGGCCAACCTTAGCTACATGAGACCCTGCTGGTAAAGTACTTGTCACACAAGCATAAGGACTTGAGTTTTATTTATTTT
Organism: Apodemus sylvaticus; assembly: GCF_947179515.1. NCBI lineage: Eukaryota > Metazoa > Chordata > Mammalia > Rodentia > Muridae > Apodemus > Apodemus sylvaticus. The sequence continues at coordinate 15,529,566 of NC_067472.1, read as the reverse complement.
AGCATCCACAAAGTACCACCCTGTAACCCAGCACTGGGGAGACAGAAACAGGAGGAGCCCTGGTCAGCTAGTCAAGATGAATTCACTGGTCAGCTCCAAGTTCAACAAGAAATCCTGCCTCAAGAAAACACAACAAAAACAAAGTAAAACAGAAACCCCAAGAGACAGAATGATGGAGGAAGACTCCAGTGGTTGACCTCTGACCTCCCTTCATCTGCGCCTGTGCATCTTCACACACAAAACCTTTACACATAAACCCAAAGAATATTTGTATAGATTTCCAGTAGAGCATCTCTAATCCAAAGGCTCCAAAACTGCAGGCTGGAGAGATGGCTCAGCAATTAAGAGCATTGGTTGCTCTTCCAGAGGTCCTGGGTTCAATTCCCAGCATTCACATGGTGGCCCCTAACCATCTACAACTGTGTCTGATGCCTTCTTTTAGTGTGCATGCAGATAAAATATTCATATACATAAACAAAACAAAATAATGTTTAAATCCTGAGAGTGGATGTACCTCCACCTCTGCTTTTGGATTTCAGAGAATTTCAGATTTCAGACATCGGGGTTGGGGATGATCAGTGTGGCCCACCCATTTCATAGGTGGATCCTGACACCCGGAGCAACTCGGCTAAGCTACTGGTATGATTAGGACCTGAGCTAAATCTGGGTTCCTAAGGAGGCTTTTCCAAATTGTGCTCCTTGGATCCCTCTGATGGTGTCCTCTCAGGGATTTTACTCTAACTCCAGCTTGGATCTGTGTCTGCAGAAGGATGAGTCTGCGTGTTTGGGTTATTTATACTTTCTTAAACAATGGTTTGTTTGAATAAGCAGCTCCATATCAAAACCAAGTTGGAGAGATGGCTCCACGGTTTAAAGCACTTGCAGAGGCCCTGGGTTGGATTTCTAACATCCATACGGAAGCTTATAACCATCACCACCAGTAACTTCGGTTCCAGGGGATCCAGTGCCCTCATCTAGTCGCCATGATGGTAAAACAGCCATACAAGTAACACTTTAAAAAAAATCTGAAAATGAAAAAAATTATGAAAGATAGAAAGAAAGAAAGAAGGGAGGGAAGAAAGGAAGAAAGAGAGAAAAAGAGAAAGAAAGAAAGAAAGAAAGAAAGAAAGAAAGAAAGAAAGAAAGAAAGAAAGAAAGAGCCCACAAGGGGTATATAGGCTCCTTCTGCTCCTTTGCTTGTCCAAAATGTATCTCACCTCCTACCAGTCATCCCTCCATCTCAGGCCGGGCCCATCACACCATCCCAGGTAGTATGTATGTATTCCTTTACACAGTCTCTCTCTCTCTCTCTCTCTCTCTCTCTCTCTCTCTCACACACACACACACACACACACACACACACACACACCCTCTCTCTCTCTCTCTCACACACACACACACCCTCTCTCTCTCACACACACACACACCCTCTCTCTCTCTCTCTCTCTCTCACACACACACACATACACCCTCTCTCTCTCACACACACCCCCCCTCTCTCTCACACACACACACCCCTCTCTCTCACACAGACACCCTCTCTCTCTCTCACATACACACATACACAAACACCCTCCCCCCCCCCACACACACACCACTTCTTGCCAGGATTCCTATCTCAGACCTAGCTTGACTTTCTGAGGGAGTCTGCCTGGGTCCCTGCTGAGGTGTCCCTTGGTTGGTTCCCTTTCTGGTTGACTTTCACAAGACCTCACATGGGAGGAAAGAAAAGGGACAGTAATGGGCCTCTTGACTCCAGGAGCCTCTTGGGCAGAATATAGAAACTAGAGACAGAAGGAGAGAGCTAGGAGGGGGTGTCTGTGTCTCCAACACCCCCTCCCTATTACCAGGGGCATGATGGCATTACTGTGGTGGGTTAGCCCAGATGGAGATGTGCATCTCTTGGCTGATCTAAATGTATTAAGAACCTTCCCGAAGGATGTGAGGCTGGACAATGGCCTGTGTTTATACATGGTAACACCTTCGTCACCCAGCTCTGAGGCACAGCCCCAACTCTAGGCAAACTGACAGCATGTCGGAGGTCCAGCAGAATTCTTGTTCTTTCCAGTGGCAGACAGGTCTTGTTCTTGGACTCTTCCTGGGGTTAGAGAGGTAGGACAGGAGGGAGCCCAGTGGGGAAGGGGAGAAGCTGGACCCAGGGTGGAGGTGCTCAGTTTACCCCCATCTCCAGTCTCAGGGCAGGAGCTGGAGGCTTGGAGTTGGAAAACCTAGGCCAACAAAGGTCCCCTGGAGTGGAGATGGCTTTGCAAGGAACCGTGACAACTCGGCCATCACATCTCCATACGTTCTGGGAAGGTGTGGGAGGGAGTTAGAGCTGGAAATTGAAGCGCTCTGCAGCCCGCCCTTCCTTCAGACTCCAGATGACCTTGAAATTCAGACCACACTCCCGACTTTCCCCGGAGCCACAGAAACAACCCAGAACTGGGCGAAGGGGACAGTGAGGTTTGCACACGGGACAAGCTATGTCCCTCTGATGCCACCCATCCTTCCCGTGTGTCCAGGCAGCAGACTTCCAGCTTTCCAAGGTCCCCTTCCCCTGGCATTCCATACCTGCGGCTTGATTTCATCCTCTATTTCAGTAGGAGGAGGCCCGGGCAGAGGGCGGCAGCCAGAGCAAGAGACAGGCAGAGTTCAAGCCACACACTCTCAGAGACAGACGACACATGTGCAGACACACACAGGCCCCCACTTAGACACAGCAAGCACTTGGACGTGAAGTCAGAGGCACAAAAACACACATGCTCTCCCACACATGCGCTCCCACATTCAGGCGGACAGACACATGCGGTCATACAGTCTCCTCTGTCTCTCTCTGACAGGGACAGCTGCCTGGGCTGTTTTGGAGCTAGCCATTCCCCTCCCCCTCCCTCCCCCTCCCTGGCCCCTCTGAATCTCAGCTCTCTCAGTCCCAGGAGTTCAGAACTCTGTGTGGGGGAGGAGGAGGCCAAGGGGAGCAGGGAACGATGTTCCTCTCTTGGTGGCTCTTGGCATGGCTGAGTGAAAAGGAGGCACCAGAAGGCTGGAGCTAGGGGATCAGGTGGAGAGGTGACCTCTGATGGGCCAAAGGAGTCAGGTTCGGAGTCAAAAGATCTAGGTTCTGGTTCTGATAACCCCCAGCTTACTAGTGTCCAAGTTACTTTCTTCTGGGCATAGTACATATTTCATCATTAAGAGCGAGATCATAACCCCTTCTCTGCCTGTCCTCGTGCCTTCTTCAGCTTCGTTTCTTTCTCCTTCAGATGGGGCACTGCTCTTGCATAAGATGCCTTCAAACTTCTGACCTTCCTGCCAGGTGCGAGGACTCCAGATGTGTGCCCATGACTCTGCCTTTGTCACTAGATTATTTATTCATATTTATTTGAGATCGAGTCTCACATAGCCCAGGATGACCGTGGGCTCACTTAGAGCTAAGGATGGCCTTGAACGTCTGGTCCTGCTGCTTCTATCCTGTCCCTGCCCCAAGTGCTGGCATAAAGGCATGTCCTACCACCATAACCAGTCTATGTGGGGCTAGGGATTGAAGCCAGGGCTTAATTCAACTTAGGCATGCACTCTGCAAACTGAACTGCTCCAAAGTATGGCTTGGGCTGCCTCCTGTCTCTTGGTTTTCCTGTCTTGTCCTCTCTAGCATTTGCCTACTGGCAAGCACCGACACAATCAGCCAGTTTTGTCATAAGGTTCAAACAACACACAGCTTATATAAAAATAAAAATATCAGAACTTTTTCTAGTTCCTTCTCAGAGCTGAGCACTGAATGGAGACTAAGAACAGATCCTTGCTGGGGTAGCTCACCTCCCCAGTCTCTGTGTCTCAATAAAGAGAATCCTGGTGAGGCATGGCACTACAGAGAGTGACGTGGCACATAGCCCGGCACTCAAGAGCACACAGAATAAGAAAACAGCAGAGTGGGCTAAGGAATATAAGCGGAGAGCCACCTTCGGCCTTCGGGATCAGACACTTTCGAAGGAAGACTGGAGCCTTCCGACTCTTGACTGAGTTCCTAACTTCAGGAAGGGCTCTCTGTCTGTGACACTACAGAAGTGCCCACTAAGGCCAGGATATGAAGAGAAGAAAGAGAGGGCATAGAACTCAGGCAGGGGCAGCTTCATGTCCGGGTGGGCTGGTCAGGCAAAGGCTGGGGGCGCCAAGTTGTTATCTGAGTTGGAGACAGGCTGGCTGAGGATTAAGCTCCCCCAAACTGGGAGAGGTCAGGAAGCTGGGGCGTTGGGCAGGGGCCAGGGACTTCATCTCACTCAGTGGATAGTTAGGGATAAACAGTAGTGTGGAGGCTGCATGATCGGGTGATGCTGGCAGGGCCAAACATAGCTAAGAGATAACGGTGGTGGTGGTGGTGGTGGTGATGTTTCTAGCTCCAAGAGGGTTTGTCTGGCCACCCCTATGCGCTGGGGATGCCGGGTCCAGACTTCACTGGCACTATGGTGGCTAGCTCAGGCCTAGGGGAAATAGAAGATCTTCAGGTATATTTTGATTTCAAAGTATAGAAGGTCTGTTGTGGACAAGCAAGAACACAATATTCACAAGACATTAAGGTCAAGGCACAGATCATAGTCTGAAGAAGTCACAGTGGGGAGGCTGTGGTTCGCAAGGGACAAAAGCTTGTGGTAAGAAGGCAACTCTCACGGGACCTGCTTATAGTCCAGAGGAGTAGATCAAGGCCACAGGGAGAATCCAAGACGAATTGAAACAACAATGCCTGAAGCAGGAGGAGTGAGCAGGGAAGGACTAGGAGGAAATCCTCATCTTGGAGGAAGGGGATGAGGAAAGGGAGATGCGGAACCCAGGTTGTGATCAGCTCAGCAAAACAGTCCACTGGGAACAGGTGAAAACCAAGGTCCTGAGCCAGTACCGTGCTGTCCCACAATCCCGAGGCTGAAGTGAAATCCCAGGGTGGACATAACCTTCTTCTATTCACTTGAGGTGCACAGTGCCCGGACTGAACTGCAGTGTGCAGCAGGGAATAGACACGTCTTCATTTGCTCCCAGCTTCAGGATGAAACCCTGCATGCACCTCGGGTGGATTTGACGTATTCAGGTTATCAAAAGGGTGAATTGGGGACCAGAGAAGCAATTGCTCATGTGTCTCAGTGTCCATCCCTTGCTTCCTTTTTGATAAGGCATTATATGTGCCAAGAGGGGTCCCCGGGGACTGTAATCCACTAACTTTAACTTGCTCACAGTCTAGGGAGGCAAACAGAATATAGGATGAAACAAAAATGGAGCTCATAGGTCTTACTCTCAGGTTGTGGGAGATCAGATATGGGAGCCAATATAAAGAGGTATCAAGCATCGGGGGGGGGCGCTCAGAGAATGCAGGAACATCATAGATATGGGGGTTGAGGAGAAAGAGAAGGGGACTTCTAAATAGCGCAGAACTGTTGGGAGTATTTAAAGGGCAATGCAGAGCTTCGTTTGATCAGAGGCTTAATGTGAGCCATGAGAGTTCGGGGGGGGGGGCGGGAATGGGGGGAAGAATTTCGATTGAGGGTCCATGATGAGAGACAACTACTGATTCAGATTTAGTGTGGTCAAGGCTAGACTGTTCTTGGCTTTTCTGTTAAAAGGAAAATCTCCTACATTCAGGGTATGATGTTGTCTGTCTATAATCCCAGCACTCAGGAGGCTGAGGCAGGAAGATCAAGAGTTCAAATCCAGCTTGGTCTTGGGCTATATATGAAAATAGAGGCAGATGTGAATTGGAGGCAGCTAATATGAAGAATCTTTGAGGTCTCTAGTCTGATTTTATTTAACCTGCACGTGCACTTCAGTGTTCTGTTCCAGGCCCTTTGCACGTGCTAGGCGAATACTCTTCCACCACTAAGTTACCTGATGCACATTCCCAGCCCCGCCCCCAGCTTAATTATAAGACTTCTAATTGAGTTTGCATCCTGTGCCATAAAGCACATCATGCGTATATACACACCTGACCCCAGTCTTAAGGTAATCATGTAAGGAAGCTAGGCCGTGGCCAGCCCAGTGCTGTCCTATTCCTGTACTGCCTTCCCAGCGCCGCACCAAGAAGCATTCCTGCAAGTCCAGGGACTAGTTTAAGGCTGTCAGCAGATGACATACAAAAGTAACATCTTTGTGACCTTTATTTGCAGTGGTAACTAGAGTGGATCAGGCTGGGAAACAGATTTTTAAAGAAGATTGAAACCATGCCTGGCAGCGTTAGGGGGTGGCTGAGGCCAGAACTTTCCAGTTCAAGGCCAGCCTGAGCCACATAAGGAGACCCTGTTACAGCAATTGAAAAGTTAAAGATGGTCTTGAGGTGGGAGGATGGGGGGGGGCCTTGTACATCACTTCTGTCTCTTTCCCTTTCCACACCTCTGTCACGCTTACAGGCCACTATCAATCACTGTGCACACTGTAGGTCCTCTAAAGCTCAGATTTTAATACGTCCTTTTGGCGGTCGTCCCTCTCTCCCATACTCAGTTAAAAATGGGGAAGGGAAGATTGGACCTATTCTCGTGCCTTGCTCACTATAGTTCAGCTTTAGCCCTTGCACCCTGCCCTCCCTTGCTGGACCTGGATCCTAGGCTCTCATTTACACTCCTGAGCAGTGGACAGGCAGAGTTCAGATCAGGCTATTTAGTAGAGAGGTTGAGATACATGGGGGGAACTTCTCATGTTCGCAGAGAGGGACAGGGATGATGGATACGGATACTGGAACTCCAGGGAAGATGTTCCATCTCTCCTTAAGAGTCTGACTGTAGCTGAATCCAGGATATAATCAGGCTAATCTAAGGCAAGGAAAGATTCTATGGTCACAGGGACTGCAGTTTGGGCAGGATAATAGCCTCGAGGCTTCTGCCTTTGTTCCTCCGCTTACAAAGAGTTTTCCTTCTATACAAGATTGATATGTCTCATTTAACCCACAGGCCCCTGAGTGGCAGGGATGGCTATCCCTGCTTATCTTCGAGAAGGCAGGAACTAGTCCCAGGCTGCACAGAACTGAGTTCTGTTCTTTTTCTGGTCTCACGCTCCACACTGCAGCCATTAGTGGCACTGATCGCCTGAAGCCCCCTAAGACCCAGTTCTACTTCCTGCCTCTCTGCTCCTCTGAAAACGAGCTCTGGACGTTAGTTGTCCACAGGACCCAAGCACAGTTCCCATATATCCTAAGCTCCCAAGTCTCCAGTTTTAAAAGCCGCCCACTCCTAGCCCCATTTCCAGTTTCAGGATTTCGGCAAGCAAAGTCTTCTGCTCATTTAGGTCTTTTGGTGTTGTCGATTTTCATCCTGTCTCACCTAAACTTTCTGTTACTCTTTCTCAGCAGCACTCCTGGTTCCCCATGTCAACTATTCTCTGTTTCTCTCTCTGTCTGCGTCTGTCTGTCTGTCTGTCTGTCTCTCTCTCTGGAACCCAGGACCTTGGACATACTGTGCAAATACTCTCTCACTAAGCTATAATCCCAGCTCCACTCTGACTTATCTAGGTCTATAACACCCTCCCTAAGAGCTACTGAACAGTTACACACTCAACTACATGGTTTCATTCAAGAGTGGATGGATTTTCTTTTTAGTCATCTTTGTTAGGATGTTTTTATCTATTTATCTTACTTATCATCTCTTTGGTGAAAGCAGAACTTTGAGTTTTCAAAGAACCAACTGTGATGCCTTCTTTCTTCCTTCCCTGACATGCCCTTCATTTCCTGGATAGTTTCAGTGATTTCTTTTTTCAAAAGCAATAGGAACATAAGCCCCTGAGCTATGTATAATAATGCGGTGGGAGCAGCCGGGGGCATGGTTTCCTATTTATCAAGGAGAGCAAAGGACAAATAAAAGATGTGGAACAAGGTCTTAGCCAGGACCTATGAAAACTTTAGGACTGAGGAGTGGAAGTAGGAGTGTAAGAAACAGGAATTAAATTTTCCTCTTGGGTGGAGGATGAGAAAAGTAGCCCCCTCCCCGTTTAAAAAAAAAAAAGACAACTCATTGTTAAACAGGGCCTTGCATTTGTCCTTCTGGAAACTCACTCCCCGGCTGACTGTCATGTTTATGCGTAGAGATTCAGAGTTCCCTCTGCTCTGTCCTCATCTGCCCAGCTGGGCTCTGAGGGATTCAGGGAGGGTAGGGTGGTCATTGTATTGGTCCAAAGGAGTCAGAGCCCTCCCTCAGCCAGAAAGAAAGCAAACGGAGACATTCTTCCTGGTCAGGCTGAGAGGATAGGACCACAGAGTCAGAATTTCATCTGCCCCTTCCCCTCTTTCCCTGGTCTCACGGTCGAAGGCTTTGCTTTATGAAAGGGTTAAAATTTTCTTGTCTGGAAGGTTCTTGCTGGTCAAGGAGTCTTGAGTGGGTTAACAACCAGACTAGGAATTTGAGGGTATCTGGTCGGCTGTACTGGAATTATGGTTACAAGGGAAGGAAGAAGGCCTACTAACAGTTGACTCTGAGCTTGTGAGGGAACCGAGCCCCTCAGAGGCTTGTGGGGGGCCTGCTGCCGCTCCACCCTGGAGCTTACTTCATCTTCCCTTTGTAGGTCTTCAGTCTTTCCTCAGTTTGGATTGTGGACGCCTACTGATGCCCTGATCTATTTGAGCTGGAGCGGGGGTTTTCTCACAGAGGCCCCAAGGCCAGGCTGCATCCTTTACCCTCGGGCTCCCTCCAGGCCCAACAGGCAGGAAAGGCAGAATCAAGTTTGAAAACTGGGAGCTGGGATTTCAGGGGACCCACCGGGCTGACCCCATTGCACATAATGCAGCTGGGCAGGCGCTGCCGGATAGGTGGACATGCCAGTCGGCCAGGGACATTCCGTCCACTACTACTGGACACATTGTCTGCTCCGGAGAGACCCACTTTGCCACCCCAAACATTCTATCCGCTCCAAAGCCCACGTGCCGCTGACATTCTGCCCGATTCTGAGGCGGCTCCAGATCTGGACCCTTCCAGATCCAAATGCCCCACGACAGACCTGCCAGTCGTGTCGCGTTGTGCTGGCAGCTTGGGCCCTGTAGCTCGCAGCGGCCATCTGACCCAGTAGCGACTCTCGCAAAACGGCTCCTATTCCAACTGCGGAGCAGCTGGGAAGAAAGCGTGAGCTACTACGCGCACCCCTACTTGCAGCCACTGGAGTCTGTCTAAGCCTGGGCCAAGTGGCGCCGCGAGCCGCGAGCCGCCTGTTGCCCTTATGCTGGGCGACCGCTGCCCTCTGTTCAGCTGGCCACAGTCTCTGCTACCCCTATCACCTTCTGGTCCTTGCCGCTTGCCCCTAGATTTCAGGGTGCTTTCTGGTAAAGGTTTCCAGACTATCCACTCTGTGATTCGTGCAGTTCTTCGGCTTCTCTCTGGGCCCCCTAAATCTCTTCTTCTCGGTCCCCCAGGTCCTTACTCGGAGTTTCCCTTCTCCCATGTCCCAGCCCCGGGGTTGCTGTACGCCTTTCTTCCCTTAACCGATCTCACAAACACCAGAGTTCAACCGCCCAAGGTTCCCTTTTAGGAGTCCCAGGACCAGCCTTGGCCCCTCGGGCCCCTGAGCCCCTGTCCCCCGCAAGTCCAAGTACTTACAGTGCGTCCCGCAGCAGGCAGACTCCCGGTGGTGGCTGTGGCGACGGCGTTCTGGAGCGCAGGCAGGGGCCAGGGGCCAGGCACCCTGCGGGGTGGGGGCCGCCCCCCTGCTCCGGGGCGGCCGCTCCGCTGGGCTCTCCCAGGCTAGCGGAGGAGAGAGTGAGCCTCACGGTGCAGTGCCACCCCCCGCCGGCGCCCATTCACTTTATGGCAGCCCAGGGCGCCCCCAGCCCGCAGCGGCGTGCCGCGCGCCCCAGGCCCCCGCCCCTTTCCAGCTGCGCCGCCCTTGCTCCTCCCTTTCCAGCTGTGAACCTTCAGGCCCCGCCTTAGTGGGGAGGGGTCCTGTCGGCGGGCAGCCAAGAACTCCGCCCTCTGGCCAATCAGAAGCGTTCGCCATCAGCTGAGCAACGCCCCCTCCCCACGTGGCTCGGACTGCGCTCCAGCTGGGACGCTCCGGTTCGGGCAAAGCTAGATAAATAAAGTCCGGTGGTCGGTGTCGCGGCCAGAGTCCAGCTCGAGTCGTGGCGAACTGAGGCCTTGGGCTCTCTCTGGAGCCATGTGAAGTAGTGTCGGGGGAGACGGCAGCAGGACCGCCAGGCGGGACAACGAACCCGGCTGTCGTCGGGTCTCAGCTCTCACTTGGCTGCCGCTCGTTTCGCCGATTTTCTCCACTTGTCGCTGTCTGTCTTTCCACTCTTTTGTCTCTATTTCAGTCCTCGTGCGTCTTCCTCTTTTCTTCTGACCACCGCTTTACTCCCTACTCTGCCACCTCGAAAGGCTTTCTCTTTTAAAGACCTCCTCTCCTTTCCATCACATCTTTCTCTCCTCAGCTATCTCTCTTTTTTTCTCGTCTAAAGAAGATAACTTGGAGAAAGCAGGATTTGGAACGAGAGAAATCAAAGTGGTATACAGCACCTTCTCTCACTCAGTGACCTTGGACAAGTAACAACGATGCCACCTTGGCTTCCAATGGTTGTCTGGTCTTGTGCTCTTCAAAGGTGTGAGCACTTGGCCTCTCTGCACTATCAGTTTGCCTGGACTGTGCTTTCCCAGCCTCAGCAATTCTGTTTCCCACGACACCAGATTCGGTCCTGTGGATAAGGGATAGCCTTAGCGTTTTTTTTTTTTTTTTTTTTTTGTTTTTTGTTTTTTTTGGATTAAATGTTTGCAAGGGACAGGACAAGTGTCCAAGGAGTATGATAGGCTGGTTACTTGGTGCCCCCGAGAGTCCTAAGCCCTGTGCACAGTATGCTCCTAAGATGAATCTAAGCATACATATCGATGTTTAAAACACGTTTGTTCTCTTTACTGCCTTCAGGAGAAAGGTCAAGTTTCCTAATGTGGCATATTAGTTATTCAGGACCTGAACGTCCCATTCCCTTTCAATAGTCTCACTCTGTAGCTCTCTGGTTTTGGCTGGCCCTAAACTGTCAACTGTTATCCTACCTCTGCCCGTGCTGAGTGCAGTGTTTACAGGCATACTCTGATTTGTCTTCATCTTCAGTTTTGTTCATCCTGAACACCTCTAATCTTTCCTGACAACAATCAGTCGTTATATCGCTGATCCTAATTTCTGAGTTCCTTGCAGGTTCTGTTTTATCTGAGAAGCCTGAATTTCCAGGCTTGTCATAGGTCTAGCGTCTTGCTCTCGTGACCTCTTATGTATATATTTGATATCACTCCATCCTCCATATTGAAGGGATCAACTGATGTGTTGACTTGCATAAAATAACATTTAGGAGGACAAGAACCATTTCTTCTTTCCTTTTCTATTCACAGGCATCTAGAAACTCAATAAATGTACTGAAATTTAGAAACAAGCTGTGTTATTTGTTAAATGATGTAATACTTATGAGGGACTGGGGATTCTCTCTCTCTCTCTCTCTCTCCATCTTTAATTGACAATCACATACTTTTAAGATGTCTAATGTCTGGAGGCACCCCTAGGTAGAGAGGGGTAGAGTAGGGAGCTTTTGTTTACCTACAGGGTTTTCCTATTTGCTCTCCAACCTGAGAGAAGCTCCAGAGACCAAGCTCTAGTTTTTAAAAGAAACATGGCTGAGGGTATCAAAGAGTGGAATGCCTCGGTGATGATCATCTTCACCTGACTTCCTTTAGGTTCTTAGCTGGACCTAGACACCAAGACCAACACATAGACACAGGGAGATATTGGGGGATTCTTCATATCAGACTTCGGTTCTGATGGAATTCCACTGTTTCCTCTGCAAGCAGAAACCCATCCTCTTGTCTTCCTCTCACACAATCCCATCTGAAGATACTTCTAATATCTTATCAAGCTGACATTCGAAAAGAAACTTTGTTAATTCTTTTAAAAATGGTTTGTTTTGCTGGACATGGTAGCATATGACTTTAATCCCAGCACTTGGGAGGCAGAGGCAGGCAGATCGACGTGAGTTCGAGATTAGCATGGTCTATAAAGTGAGTTCCAGGGAAGCCAGGGCTGTTACCCAGAGAAACTCTGCCTTGAAAAACAAACAAACAAAAGATTTATTTTTATTATTTAAAAAGTATGAGTCTGTGCCTGGCATAGTGGAGCAGCACAGTTATCTGTGAGGCTGAATCCAGCCTGGGCTACAAGGATAGTCAGGATTACACAAAGACGCTCTCTCTCTCTCTGTCTCTCTCTCTCTCTGTCTCTCTCAGTCACAGTAGACAGTGTGATATGTATATGCTGGGAACTGAACTCAGGTCTTCTGGAAAAGCATTAGGCACCCTTAACTGCTAAGATTCCTCTCCAGTTCACCTGTCAGCATTGCAAAGGAAAATGGGAAATCTTCATTATTTGTTGTTGTTGTTATTATTGTTAATGATGTGGACTAACGGTGTGAGATTAGGCCCTAAGACTTGATTCTCATGCACCTCCACCAACCATTCATTAAGATTTGTCCAAGGCTTAATAGGAAGGGCTGAACCGAGAGTCATAGCCCTATGGAGGAAGGTATAAAAAGTATTGAGGGAGGCTGAAGAGGTGGTTTATTGGCTAAAAGCATTATCTTAAAACAGACAAACAAATTCCTTCGTTTTAAAAAAGGAAGTATTAAGTACCCCCATGCTTCCCTACTCCCTGCCCGGAACTGACTGGGGGTAGGTGGATGTTTTTCTCTGCTATGCATGGAGCCAGCTTTCCTCGTCAGAACTCTTTCCAGTTCTGGAAAATGAGGATACTCTAATTAGATATCCAAGATTTCTGCTACCATTTTCTCTATTTCTGGATGGTAGGAATGGAGTAGAAAATGCAAATTCAGAGTCGGGTTGAGACAGGCACATATACCAAAGTGGGGCGCCGAAGACAGTAGGGCATAGGAAAGATTGCATGGGCGGGACTTAGGAACGGGATTCAACTCCAGACCTGCCTGGAAAGAGAGTGATCCCGAAAGTAGTAAAGCCAGGAGGACTTCGGTAGGATGAAGTTGGGGGAGCAGGGTCGCCCGCTCAAGCTCTCAAAACGGACCCCGCCCCCTTTCCAGCAAATCACAGCCTTCCTCCCCAGGATGCCCAGTAGCCACTGCTAAACAGCGCACTGCAACCGAACACTATCTGACCACACCTTCTCAACCGCCTAGCACAATTTCTCATTGTTTATTGGCTTCTGTAACTGTCAATCAGAGAATCCTCGTCTCCGTTGGCTGTCCCCTACCTACTCTTCTTTCCTTGTAATCTGGTCTCTTAGGGCATTGCACGCCTCCCAGAGCTAATTTCTTTCTTCGATTGGATAGCCGGAATGCCACTTTTCAGAGTGCCACGCTCTGATTGGCTGATCGTGTCAGGACTCGCGCAGTTACCAGGCAGCGGGCTTGACTGAGGCTAGTTACCACGTCAGTGAGCTGACAGGGAAGGTAGCCGGCTCCACCGACCGTCCCGGCCCACTTATTCCGGCCTGCAGTGAGGTCTCACCCTGAAGTTAGGGCTGCTTTCCAGAAGACAGGACCCTTCCCTTCTCTCACTCGCCGCCGGCGCCGGGAGAGCGGCTGGGAGACGCCTCCGGGGCCAGGCTGGACATGAGCTGCGGCTGCCGGTCCTGGGACTAGGCCCCGCCATTTTGGATCCGCTGACAGGTCAGCGAAGTCTCTTCTTAGAGTTCCAGCGTCGTGAGGGCCGCCTGACGTTGCCATGAAGAATAAGGAGGACGGGTCCTTCAGTTGGGCGAAGCGGCCTGGGCGAGGGGCTCAGTGGGAAGAAATAAACCCAGAGGACTGATGTGAGAGGGAGTTGGGAGGTGTGCAGGGGCCAAAGGTCAGACCCTTGCCCCCAGGGGTGTTTCAGCCCCACGGGAGACTCGGAGGATGCCAGAATCATTTTTGTTTTTGATTTTTTTCCCCCAAGGCGTAATCTGGCCCCCAGCTCTTCGTTTTCAGATCTTTCTGCACCCCAAAGAATTCAGTCCTCAAAATCTGAAAGCAAAATTAAGGATGGTTTCAGGCTTTAGATAGTGAATCTTTTCAGATTCCGTAGAACTGTCACTTCTGGGTGATTGGGTCCTAACGCAACTGAAGCGCTCCATTAATTCCGCAAGACGAGCCAGTGCAGTTTGGATTAGGTAGTCAAAAGGCATAGAAGACTTGAGGCCAGCGGCCTGAGGAACTGGCCTCTAAACTTTTCCCTTTACAGGCTAGCTCAGTTGTCATGGTGGGCCTGTATATAAACACTTTTGTTTCTTTTTGAGTCAGGTTCTTTCTCTGTAGTTCTGGTTGTTCTGTAGACCAGGCTGGTCTCGAATTTATAAAGATCCACCTGCCTTAAATCCTTTATGTGTGTGTTTCGGGTAAGCGTTTACCCACTGTGACTTTCTTCTATTTACTTTAAGGATATGAGGTTTAATCCTAAGGATGCCACTCTTTTGTGACACATTTGATTGAGAGTTAAGAGGGATTTGAATTCTGATACAGCTTGGTACTGGTGGTCTATTTACTTTTAGTAGGTAGAAAACATGAAAAGGGCTGGAGATGTAGCTGACTGAGTGTTTGCCTTGCACGCTTGAAGTCCTTGAGTTTGGTCCCCAGCCTTTCATAAACTGGGCATGTTGGTACACATCTGTTACTATTCCCTACTTGGGAGATGGAAGCACGAGGGTCAGACCTGACATTCAAGGTTATCCTCAGCTATTTCTTGAGTTAGAGGCCAGCCTGGGCCAAATGAGACATGTTCTTTAACAAAGAGACAAGTTATGAGAGATGTTCTTCTACTCCTTGTGGTAGGGTCAGGGAAGCAGAGTGAATGATGGGGCACAACCCGAAAGAGTGTAGTTTATGGCCCAGTAGTGACCTTTGACATTGTTGTGTTATAAACTGGTGGAAGTCCATCAAAGGTAAAGAGTACTTTAGTGTTTTTTTAGTGCAGAAACTCATATCCAGAATACTAGGTACTAGTAAGCCTCATGGAGCATATGAGTGGGAAAATCTGCTTTGGGATTGCTCAGTTTACACAAAGTCTTGCAGTAGTGGGGATGGGACCCTAGGGACCCATATGGTATACATACACATGAGCTATGTGTATGTAACTAAGCCATATACATAGCTTAACTTGCTTTATTTATATTTATTTATTTAGAGACACAATCTCTCTAAATGGTTCTGACTGGTCTGGAATTTGTTCTGTAGTTCTTAAACTTGTGATCCTTCCTAAGTTGCTGGGTTTACAGGCCTGCAGTCTTAGATCTCCCTGTATATTTCTGAAAAGTAGTGACATATGCTAGATGTAGTGACAGACATTTGTAATCTCAGTACTTTCAGGGTTGAGGAACGACATTTTGAGTTTAAGACCAGTCTTCCTACATAGTGAGGTCCTCAAGAAAAAAAGAGTAGTAAAATTAAAAGTAGAGTGTGCTAATTCCTTTCAGCAGTGATAGGGCCCAGCATATGCCATCTATCCCTCAGGTTAGATTAGTGTGTGGTTAGCCTTTGTGTCCTGGTCTGGCCCGGGCAGTCAGCTGGGTATGCCCCCAGTCGGGCATGGCAAGTAGTAACTAGGTGGGCCACTCTCTCAGGTATTGGAAGGCAGATCGTCTAAGATGATACTACCTGAACCAAGTTTCTCTTACTTAATTCTCTCTGCCCTCCTAAGAATGGGTGTGTTAGAGTATATAACCAGTATGTGTGTATGTTAGAAAGAGAAGTAATAATGTTTATGGTTTATATGTATAGACCAGGTAAAACAAATGGATGGGAATGGTACAAGACACTTTTTTTGGGGGGGGTGTATATGTCTGTTTTCAACACAGGGTTTCTCTGTGTAGTACTGGCTGTCCTGGAACTTGATTTGTAGACTAGGCTAGCCTTGAACTCACAGAGATCTGCCTGCTTCTGCCTCCCCAGTGCTGGAATTAAAGGCATGCACCACCACTGCTCTGCTAATAGTGGTTTTTGTAAGATGCAGAATCTTCCAGAAAGTAGTTAATTTGACAGGTGGAATGGTAGCCCAGCAAACACCCAGGTTAGGTGCCTGGAACTCTGCTGAGTTGAAAGTGCTCTGCATAATTGGCAGTGCTCTCTTGATAGGTAGTGTGACAGCATCTTTTCAGTTTGGGGCCTAAAGGTGACTATAGAGACTTCAGAGAAAAATCTTTTTTTTTTTTTTTTTTTTTTTGTATTTTAAGTCATTTTCTGAGCTAGTGGTTTATCTCAATGATAAAGCATTTACCTAGATGTGAGAGGAGGCCCTAGATTTGATCTTCAGTGATGGGGGATGGAAATACAAATTTGTACATAGGAATAATTCCACTAACATAAATGTTCTTTAAGGTTGTACTTAAACTTCTTTTTAATAGTGTCTGTATATTCTAGTCTTAACAGTGGTGCTCATTGGCACAGTAGGAATTAACATTGTGGACACATTTTAGCAGCTGGTTGAGTTTCAGCTCAACACAGTCTTTCCCTCCCCTGTGTTCTAGAAGTCAGGATGACTGCTGCTTTAAAATAATCACACTCAGTGATAGGTTGTTTATTCTGGCTGACTGGGCAGTTAGAGAGGAAGAAGACATAGCTCTTGCTTGTGAGGAGATACTATTTATAAACAGCATCACTGGAAAGGCCATTGATTGATCACATTCTAGTGATTGAGTATGGCTGATTAGAGTGATTGGATGTTAGGTTCATGTTGGGGTTGGGTTGAAGGGAGAAGGAGAGATTCATTTTATCTTTATGCTGGAAAAGCTGTGAAATAAATAGTAAATTGTTGTTAATCTTTTATTGCTCCTCTTTTTTAACATTTCACCTGCATTTGTTTAACTAAAGGAAGATACAGTAGAGTGGTATGCTGCACTGGAACTCCATTATTAGTGGAAATGGTCATGAAAGTGATGATGATTCCCAATAGTATAAACGTGTAAGTGCGAGAGCAAGTCTTATAAACAAGGCCTGTAAGCTCGCATGCATGTCAGGTAGCTACTGTCAATACCTGCATTGGGTCAGGCAGAAGCATAGCGCAGTAGAGCCTGGAATACGCAGGCCTGGATGGAAGGGCAGCTGCTACTTACTCCACAGGTGGTTACTGTTTGAAGACCTGAGCAAGGGCTAGCCTTTCTATTTTTTAGTATGTAATGATCCCTCAAAGAGAAGATAGGCAAGCTGTGTGGGACTGTCACTGCTGCTCCCAATATGCCATCACTCAAGTCATTTTCTTTGTCCTACTCTGCCACTGGTCACCCTTATGCCTTGGGTGTTCTGAGTTGTTAGCAATGTGGGATAGGGAGAAGCTTTGTTTCATTTTCATCTCTGAGATGGGCAGTTTTGGACAGGTCAGAGGCTTACCCTACATGTGGTTCTAGTATAGTCTCAGAAATCTTCACAGAGGAGGAGATGGCACACAGAGCTAAGGTACACTGGTCACCTGATTAGCAGGTTTGAGAGGATTTTCCAGCTGTGGCTGGTCAGATCAGAGTAGCAGCTCTTTCCTGGTTCTATTGTAACTTCACTCTTTGTATAATTTTCTTGTGTTCAGTAAGGTTTTTGTGTGCTCTTTCCCCATATCGGTAGTGCGTTTTGATTGCATGTATGTATGTGCTATTTGGCCTGGTGCAGGTGGAAGTCAGAAGAGGGAGTTGGATGATTGTGAACCAACATGGGTCTTCAAGACATGTCCATGGGAAGACAATGTGGGTCTTCTGCAGGAGCAGCAAGTGCTCCTAACCTCCGAACCATCTCTCCGGCCCCTCCTTTTTTTTTGAGAGAGGGTCTCAACTGTACAGCCCAGACTGGCCTTGTACTTGAGGTTTTGCAGCCTTGGCCTTCCATTGCTGGGAATACAGGTGTGTAGCACTGTAGCTGAGGTTTGTTTAAAAAGAGCTGTGGACACAGTGTTATGTGCTGACCAAAAAGATGTGCTCATACTGTGTAGGAGAGTGAGTTAGCCGAGGAAGACTTCATGAGGAGACACTGTCAGAAGAACAGTGTTCAGGAGGTGTTGACCATGTTCAGTGCCATGCTGGGTGCCTCACAGCAAACCCAAGGGCAACCTTCTTCATTCTTCAATGGAGAATTGGAGGGTTTTGTATATTTTTGTTTTGTTTTGTTTTTTGTTTTGCTTTTGGACAAGATTGCAATGTGTAACCCAAGCTAGCTCTGAATACTTAATTCTCCCATCTAATTACCACATATAGCTACTGTGAAAAACTGTAAAGCAAGGCTCAGAAGGATTGGGAAACTTGGTTAAGAGTTATAAGTTTGTGGTACATGCTTACTTAGCCTGCATGTAGCCCTGGGTGCAGTCTCCAACACTAGGGGTGAGTAGGGGGAAAATAAATAAACAAACAAATAAAGAAGTCTTGACTATAGTCATTCAATTAGAAGTAAGGAACTCAGTCAAGTCTGTCTTGCATAACTCTACTATTGACTGTTTTTTCATGGGGTGTGGTATTCTAGAACTTGATTTGTGTAGACTAATCTTGAACTCACAGAGGTCTGCCTGCCCCTGCCTCCTAAGTACTGAGATTAAAGCTGGGAGCCACCACGACTGCTTGGTTATTGACTTTTAATGTGAAGTGAGCAAGAACATTTTAGAAAAATGGATAAGAGGAGAGCTGAACATTCAGCAAAGAATGGGGTCGCACTTCAAAGGCAGAGAGGGGGCAAACCATGGCTTTGAGCTTGACATGTTTGTACACTTGTAAATCCCATCACCATTTGGAACACTTGAGGCAACAAAATTTGAGTTCCAGGCTGTCTGGGTTATAGAGCAAGATCCTCATTAAAAACAAACAAAATACCAACAACCCATCTAAACACCAACCCAAGGCTGTCACCCAGTGTATATTTGCATTTACCTCCCCTCTGCCTTACTAGTTTCACCACCCTTACCCTGGTCAGATTTTTTTATTTCTCTGAGAACTAGACGCAGAAGTGGAATTGCTGAGATGAAGGATAAGCAGTTCTTTAACTTGGCATGATGATTTCGAATTGTTTCTCAAACAGATTGTATCTGTGTAGGTACTGCTAGCCATTTGATCTTTACTACATATGGTCAGATTTAAATTTCATCATTATTATGGTTTTGTGTTTTTGAGATAGTATCTTATTCTATAGTTAGTCCAGTTTGATTTATAACTCAGTATGTAGCCCAAGCTGGCCTTGAACCCCTGACAGACCTCTTGCCCCAGC
The DNA here is from genome assembly GCF_947179515.1 of Apodemus sylvaticus. Classification (NCBI taxonomy): domain Eukaryota; kingdom Metazoa; phylum Chordata; class Mammalia; order Rodentia; family Muridae; genus Apodemus; species Apodemus sylvaticus. The sequence continues at coordinate 15,510,407 of NC_067472.1, read as the reverse complement.
CTCCTAATTGCTGGGATTACATTTCATTATTTTTAAATTATTATCTGTTGTCATTATTACTATTTTGGAGGTCTAAAATGGTATCTCATTATAATCTTGTTAAATTTAATTTTTTAGACAGGATCTCACTATGTTGTTCTGGTTGGCTTAGAACTTACTGTGTAAATCAGATTGGCTTCAAACTCACTGAAATCTGCTTGCCTTTGCCTCCAAAGTGCTGGGATTAAAGGTGTGAACCGCCATCCCTAGTTTATTATAATCTGGTCATTTTGCTGATTATAAATGAAGCTAATAATATTTTTCTACTAATTTGTTATTTGTGTTTTCATGAAATACTTGTTCTATTCATATTTTTTGCTAACTTTTTCTATTTTTTTCTCTTTTTACTTCAGTTTTTCAAGGGTTTCTCTGTATAACAGCCCTGACTCGATTTATAGACCAGGCTGGCTTTGAATTTAAAGAGGTCCTTCTACCTCTGCCTCCTGAGTTCTGGGATTAAAGATGTATGCCACCATGTCAAAGCCTAACTCTTTCCATTTTCATGTGTGTATGGTGTGTGTGTGTGCATGTTTCCATATTTGTGCATGTGCACATGTATGTGTGTGTATGTATTTGGAATTCCAAGGTTAGTATTTGTAATCATCCACAATCTTCCATCTTGTTACTAAGGCAGGGTTTCTTAATCAAATCTAGAGCTTGCCTATAGTATTGCTAGCCATCTTGCTTTAAGGATCCTGTTTCTACCCTCTGAGGCTGGAATTATAGGTGGGTGACCATGCCCACCTCGCATTTATATGGAGTCAGGATCTGAACTCTGGACTTCACATTTGCATAGCCTATCTATCTTCAAGTACCTATCTATCTTCCTAGTCTTCTCTTGCTTATGAAAAAAAATAGTTATTATTTATTTTGTGTATTTGTGTGCCATGGTGCATATGTGGAGGTCTGAGAACAGCTTCAGGAGCTGGTTCTCTGGTTTGACTATGTAAGTCTTAGGCATCATACATCATACTTGGGTTGTCAGGGCTGGGTGTTTGAAGCAGTCCCAAAGATACCCAGGAGTGACAGAGCAGGCGATCTGTTCTTAGTGTTTTGAGAACCTTCATATTTACATCTGTGTAGCTAGACAAGTTTACCAGCAAGGCATAAGGAAGATTTCCCTCTTTTTTTTTTTTTTTTTTTTGCGGCTTTTTTTGAGACAGGGTTTCTCTGTGTAGCCCTGGCTGTCCTGGAACTCACTCTGTAGACCAGGCTGGCCTTGAACTCAGAAATCTGCCTGCCTCTGCCTCCCAGGTGCTGGGATTATTATTATTATTATTTTGGTTTTTTGGATTTGTTTTTTTCAAGACAGGGTTTCTCTGTATAGCCCTGGCTGTCCTGAAACTCACTCTGTAGACCAGGCTGGCCTCGAACTCAGAAATCTGCCAACCTCTGCCTCCCAGAGTGCTGGGATTACAGGCGTGTGTCACCACCACCTGGCTTTGACCACATTCTTATCAATATTTTTCATTATTTGTTTTCTTAATGACTGCCCTTCTGATTGGCAGAAGATGCATTCTCATTGTTGATTTGTATTTCTCTGATGGCTAGTAAAGTTGAACATTTTTTTATGCTTATTGGACACTTGCAGTTCATCTTTCGAGAACTGTCTGCCCAATTATTGAATGGATTGTTTGAGACCGTTTTTCCCTTCTTTGTGTGTGAGCATGTATGTTGTACTTGTTTGTGTGGGTACATAGGCACAAGTGTCTTTCACTGGACCTGCTCACCTGTTTGACTAGACTGGCTTGGCCAGCAAGCCCTAGGGATCCTCCTGTCCACTTCCCCAGCACTCAGGTTACAGGTACCTGCTGGCATGCCTTTTATTTGGCATTATTTTTATTTTATTTGCATTCTATCTGTGATTTTGAACTCAGATCTTCATTCTTTTCTGACTGCCATCTCCCTGGCTCTGGGCTGTTTATTTCTTGTATATTTTAGATGTAGTCTAGCTAGTAAATATTCCCTTCTAGTCTGTAGGCTGTATCTTTACTCAGTTAGCTGGTTCTTGTTCAGAGGTTTTCAATTTCATGAGGTCTCATCATGAGGTTTGTTATTGACCTAATTTCTCGTGTGACTAAAGTCTCATTGAAAGTTCCTGCATGTACCTATATCTTGAACTCTTTTTCCTCTAACAGTTTCAGTGTTTGAGGCTTTATTTTAAGGTTTTAGTCTGTTTGGAGTTGGGTGTTTTATTTTGTTTTGTTTTGTGGAATATGGGAGATGGGTTTTAGTTTCATTATTCTGTATGTGGATATCTGGTTGGTTTTCTTTTCTCTTTCTTCTTCCCTCCCTCCCTCAGCCCCTCTCTCCCTTCCTCCCTTCCTTTCTTCTTTTCTCCCTATCTCCTTCCTTCCTTCCTTCTTTCTTTCCTTCCTTCCTTCCTTTCTTTGGATATTTGGTTGGTTTTCTTTTCTTCTCTTCTATTTTCTATTCTTTTCCTTTCTTTTTCCCTCGCAAAATGGTTTCTCTGTGTAGCCCTTGCTCACTCTATAGATCAGGCTGGCCTCAAACTCAGAGATCTGCCTGCTTCTGCCTCTGAAGGCCGTCACTATGCTTAACTTGGTGGTTTTCACGACTTTCATTTCTTGTGAGACCCCATCTTATATAAAACATGCAAATTTAGCTACTCTAAAAAGTTCATTTTATGTGTGTGGGTGTTTTGCATACATGTATGTATGATATGACTACCTAGTGCCCTTGGAGGCCAGAAGAGGTTACCAGATGCCCTGGGACTTAAGTTATAGATGATTGTTAGCTGTTGCATGGGTGCTGGGAATTAAATCTGGGTCCTCTGGCCAGTGCTGTGAACTGCCCAGCCAGCTTTCCAGCACCTCAAGCTGAGCTATTATGAAAGCATATTTTTCCAATGACTTTCTGTGTTAGAGTGTTTGTTTTTTGTTTTTTGTTTTTGTTTTACATACTATTGAACTGTAAATTTTCTCAATGGAAATAATAGATCTCTTTTTATTATGACTAGTGTCTAATTATATTGGTAATATGCTAAAATATTCTTCTGAAAAAAATCAAAGCACTACAGATAAAGGTTTGATTATACCCTAATTTCAAAGCACTTTCTCTTTAGATAGGTATGAATTTGGATATATTTTTCTAGATCCTTTATTTATTTGTATTAAAATTAAAACAATTGCTGAGCATGGTGGCTCACACCTTTAATCCTAGCATTCGGGAGACAGAGTCAAGTGGATCTCTTAAGGTCAGCCTGGTCTACAGAGTAAGTCCTAGGACAGCCAGGGCTATACAGAGAAACCCTGTCTCAAAAAACAAAACAAAACAAAACAAATTAACTTTATTTATTTAATTTTATGTGTATGAGTGTTTTGCCTACATGTATGTTTGTATACTTGTGGTTGCAAGTCGCTGTGGGGTACTGGGAACCGAATTATTTCTCCAGCTCCATTTATTTATTTATGGTTTTTGAGACAGGTTTTCTCTGTGTAGCCCTGGCTGCTCTAGAACTCACTGTGTAGGACAAACTGTCCTTTCCCTTACAGAGACTGGCCTGCCTCTGCCTCTTGTGTGCTGGGATTAAAGGTGCAGACCACCATACCCAACTTTAGATGCTGTACTTGAGATATACTTAATCTGTCTGTCTGTCTGTCTGTCTATCTATCTATATCTGTACAGAATATATTAACTGTGCTTATCAAAATGGATGACTCCTAGATCAAACATCAAAGTACAAATTTCAGGAGAATATATAAAATATTAATTACATATAAAACATAGAATGATGTTATATATTATTTAAAGGTACATATAGATGAAATAAGAGTAAAAAGTTAATAAATGTCAGTTTTACAATAGTAGGAGTTATGGGGCAAAAGCAAGAAGATTTGTTTGGGAAGTATTCAGAGTCTTCAGTTGTACCACTAATCTGAATGCTGACTATTATATGACTGTATCCTTTTGTATGCTAAATATTACATATTTAAAAAATAAAAATGTCATGTTTCGCATGGGTGGTTTTTTTTTTGTTGTTTATACACACAGCAGTATATTATAGTAAGTAGTCATACACTATAATACTTTTTTTCACTTTGTAGTAGTTGTGAACTATTTTCTTTTTCTTTTCTTTCTTCCCCCCCCCCCCCCCCCCCCCCCCCCCCCCCCCCCCCCCCCCCGAGAGAGACTCACTACATAGATAAGGCTGGCTTCAAACTAGTGTTTCTTGGGTTAACTATACTGATTCTAAGGAGTTTTTAAATTATGGAAAATGGCAAATTTGTTGTTACGTACTCCTAGGATACACACTATGCTAAGAAAAAAAAAAATGTTTTCTGGCAAAGAGTCTCATGTATCCGGGTTGTCTCTAATTTGCTGTTTGTGAAGGATGACATCACCATGTCTTTTTGGCCTGCCTTCACCTACTGTGTGCTAGATCACAGGTGTTCCTCACTGTGCCTGCCTTATGGAAGTGGTGCTGGGCATGAACTTAGAACTTTGTGCCTGCTAGGGAAGCACTCTACCATATGAACTACATCCCTAGTCTTCCAAGAGAAATTCTGTTTTTCAATATTTTCACTGTGGGAAATAATTAAATATCTTTTCTAAGTGCTATTCTGGGCAGCAAAGACAATCCTGCAATAGTTCCTTTGAAACTATTCGCAGTTACAATAATAAATTAGTTCTTCTGCCTCAGCCACTTGTGGCTAGAATTACAGCTGTAAGCCACCATCCATGGCTGGCATTTAAATAATCCCCCATCTTGGGCTTGAAGAAATTGCTCAATGGTTAAGAGAACTGGTTGCTCTTCTAGAGGACTCAGGTTTGATTTCCAGCACCCAGATGGTGGCTCATAACCATAACCATCTGTAACTCCAGTCCGGTGGCTCTTATGCTCTCTTCTGGCTGTACTGGTACTGGGTGTGTACATGGTGCACAGATGTATGTGCAGAGTAAACATTTGTATACATAAAGTAGAAGGAAAAGGCAGATGTTGTCATGTGAACCTTTAATCTCAGCATTTGGGATGCAGATGCAGGTGGATCTCTAGTTTGAGGCCAGCCTGGTTTATAGAGTGAGTTCTAAGACAGCAAGGGCTACACAGAAGAACCCTGTTTCAAAATGAAACCAGTGAATCAAGCAAGCAAGCAAACGAACAGCTCTGAAAGGAAAAAAATATTAACTAATCTTTTCTTTTCATCTGTTCTGGTTGGTTTGTCAGGATGGTGGATAAGAATATTTACATCATTCAAGGAGAAATTAACATTGTTGTTGGTGCCATCAAACGAAATGCCCGATGGAGCACCCATATACCACTGGTAAGTGGGGAGAGGGCAGACAGTCAGGTCACCAAATTATGGACATCTCATCCTTGGTTAAAAAAACAACTAAGAGGGGAGGAGTGTGTTCTCATCCTTGGTTATAAAAACAACTAAGAGGGGAGGAGTGTGTGTGTGTGTGTGTGTGTGTGAGATGAAAGAAGATGGGGATGTAAAAGGAAAGGAATAGGTCCTGTGGTGGATTGAATAGGTGTGACCTCCAAGACTCATATGTTTGAATGCTTGGCTCATAGGGAGTGGTCCAATTAGGAGGTATGACTTAGTTGGAGTAGATGTGGCCTTTTTGGAAGCAGTATGTCACTGTGGAGTGTCTCACTGTGTGAGACTTTGAGGTGTCATATAAGCTCAAGATATGCTCAGTGGGACAGTTTTCTGCCACCAGCCGCCTGTGGATAGAGATATAGAGCTCTTGGTTCCTCCAGCACCATGCCTGCACAATACCATGCTTCCTGCCATGTTGATAATGGACTGACATCAGAAACTGTAAGCCAGCCCCAATGAAATGTGTTCTTTTATAAGAGTTGCCCTGGTTGTCTCTTCACACCCATGAAACCCTAATAAGACAGGTCCTGAGAGAAGGAGGGAGAGAAGAGAACAATAGAACCCATGGGACATGAAAGCACAGAGGGGATGAGCTGGCTGCAGGGGCGTATCCTGTAATCCTAGCACTTGGAGGAGAAGCAAAAGGATCATACATTCAAGGCTAGCTTTGACTACATAGCAAGTTCAAAGTCAACCTGGGTTGCTTGAGACCCTGTGTTAAAAACCAAGAATAAAGGAGTGGGTGGGCATTTAGGTCTGTAAATGGCTCAACAGTTAAGAGTACTTACTAATTTTCCAGTAGACCAAGTTTGGTTCAGAGTACTCATATTGGGCAACTCACAACTCTGTCTTCAGTTCTGGGTGATCTTATACCCTCTTCTAGCCTCCTTGGGTACCTGCACACTATACTATATACTCATGAAGACGTATACATCCACACTGAATAAAAATAAATCTTAAAGGATATGGTCCAGGGAGATGGCTCAGCAGTTGAAACACTTGCTGCACAAGCAGTAGGCCTAGAGTTTGGATCCCTAGAACATACATAAAGGATTAGTGGTTATCCAGAGCTGGTGAAGTGACTGAGTGGGTAAAACTTGTAATTCGAGGCCAGAGCAAGTGGGTAAACTAGCCATATCAGTGAGCTCTGGGGTTGTCTGAGAGCTCAGCTTCTGAGGCTAAGGTGGCAGAGTGATGGAGGTAGATGCCCAGTGTTAACTTCAGGCCTCCACATGTCTGTGAGCATGTATATATACACATGCATACCACACACATATTCAGATGTCCACACACATATCCAGATGAAAAAGAAGAATTAAAAATAACAACCATAAAAATAGTAGCTAGTAAGTGGATGACTTAGTGGATGAAATCCTGATAACCTGAGTTTGATCCCTGAAACCTACATAAAAATGGACAGAGAAACAATTCTACAAAGTTCTCCTCTGATGTTGACATGTTCATGTGAAGTATATATATTATATATAATAAACAAACCAAGCCCAAAGGAAAAAGGAGGCAATCTTGAGGGGAGTAGAGGACTAGCCAGAATGGCTAGGAGGATGGGAGAGGGCAGTGGGGCATTAATTTGTAGGTGAGGCTGGCTGTCTTGCCTCCATTTCCCAAGTGTTAGGATTACAGATATGCACCACCACCACCCTCAAGTTGAAATCCATTATTTTGTAGGCTATCTTGAGCACAGGTTTCACAATGGAGGATCTAGAGGAAGGACCGAAAGAGCTGAAGGAGTTTGCAGCCCCATAGGAGGAACAACAATATGAACCAACCAGTACCGCTAGAGCTCTCAGGGACTAAACCACCAGCCAAAGAGTACATATGGAGGGAACCCATGGCTCCAGTTGCATATGTAGCAGAGGATGGTCTTTTCAGACGTCAGTGAGAAGAGAGGCCATTGGTCCTGTGAAGGCTCGATGCTCCAGTGTAGGGGAATGCCAGGTCAGGAAAGTGGGAGTGGGTGGGTTGGTAGCAGGGGAGAGGGGATGGGATAAGGGGTTTTTGGAGGGGAAACAAGGAAAGGGGATAACATTTGAAATTTAAATAAAGCAAATATCTATTAAAAAATGTTTGTAGGCTAACAATAACCTAGGGCTGGCAGGGTGGGTGAGTGGCTAAAGCCTAATGTATGAATCTCTGATCTGTTGTTGTGAAGAGGCTTCATGACCAAAGCAACTCTTATGAAGGAAGCATTTAATTGCCGGTGTACAGTTAGTCTGTTATCATGGTGGTACCATGGTGGCATACACGGTTCTAGAACAGTGACTGAGAGCTACATTCTGATCTTTAGGCAGCAGAAGGGGGAAACTAGGCATTTTCATTCAAACCACCACATCTGACCCCCTGGGTTCAAATGTTTGGAACCCACATGGTGGAAGAAAAGAACTGACTAGCACAGGTTGTCATCTGACTACTATGAGTGTGCCTTTACATGTATGTACACACAAATAAAGGTGAAAAAATCCCCCATTAAAACAATAATTTTCCAGTAATAATAGAAGTAATAGGAATTCAGAAGTATTCTTTGTATGCAAGAACGCTTCTGTTTTCCCTTTTTTTCCTAGCTAGTATCAGATTTACAGGCTTAATCCAAAAGATGACCACATTCTATACACACACATGCATGTATATAATGTATATATACATGAAGTAAAAATAGAGACACTTTATTAAGAAAGGGAAACAACTCATTTTTGGAGACAGGTTTCTCTGTATAGCCCTGGATATCCTGGAACTTGCTTTGTCGACCAGGTTGGCCTCAAATTCACAGAAATCCACCTGCTTCAGCCTCTCAAATATTGAGACTAGAGGTGTGTACCATGCCTAGCACTCTTGATAATGGAAGTGGGCTAGTGCATTAGCTACCTTTCTGTTGCTGTGATAGAACACTAACCAGAGATGTAGAGATGACTCACTGGTTAAGAATACTTGTTGCTTTTTCAGAGGCCCCAGATTGATTCCTAGCACCCATACCAGTTCCAGGGAAACTAATGCCCTCTTTTGGTCTCATGGGCACTAGGTACATGTGTGCACAGATATACATGCAGGCAAAATACCCACACATACAATAGAAATCTAAAACAGAAAAGCAAAAAAAGCCAAAACTCCATGTCTAGGCTTGGAGAGATGGCTCAGGAGTTAAGAGCACTGACTGCTCTTCCAGAGGTCCTGGCTAAGATTCCCAGCACCCATATTGAGGTTTACAACTGTCTGTAACTCCAATTTCAGGAATCTAATACTCTTTTCTTTTAAAACTTAAAAAAACTATTATTTTATGTAAATAGATATTTTGTCTGCTTATATGTCTTTGTGCCACATATATGCCTGAACTTTTGTAGATTAAATTGACATTTGGGACTTAAGCATACCCAGAAACATCAGAAAGATTACCTTCTATCATGAGAAGAAAACACATCTCTTGGAACTGGAGTTAGAGATGGTTTTGAACTGCCCTGTGGATGGCTGAGCCATCTCTCCAGCTCCCCCACCTCCCCATTCCTTTTCTGACTTGAGGGTACCGAGGGCACAAGCGGTGCACATACATACATGCAAGCAAGATATGCTGTCACACACAGTGTGAAGTAAAACAAAAGAGACTCAGGAAGGAGTCTACTTTGTCCTACAGTTCCTAGGAAAGAGTCCATATGGTGGGTGGAGTTGGGGAGTGGCAGTAGATGACCAGAGCAGGAAGTTAAGAGAGAGATTTTTAGCTATAAGCATGAAGCAGAGAATAAACTGAAGTGGGAAGTGAATTATCAGAACCCACCCCTAATGACTAGCTTTCTGCAACACTATCTTACCAAACAGTGCCGCTAACTGGGGGCTCAGGGTTTAAATATCTGAGCTTTTGACAGACATTCTCAGTCAAATCACCACTGATAGTTAGCTAGGGAAAGCTCTCAAAAGCTTTATTTGAAAATTATAAAAATGTTTATTTATCTTTATTTTATGTGCATTGGTGTCTTGCCTGCATGTATTTCTGTATGAAAATGCCAGGTCCCCTGAAACTAACGTAACAAACAATTGTGAGCTGTCACAGAAGAGAATTGAGCCAGAGTCCTCTGGAAGAGTAGCCAGTGCTCTTGACTGCTGAGCCATCTCTTCAGTCCCACCTCATTTTTATAATTTTTTGTTTTGTTTTTTTTTCGAGACATGGTTTCTCTGTGTATCTTTGATTGTCCTGGAACTCACTCAGTAGACCAGGCTGGCCTTGAACTCAGAGATCTGCCTTCCTCTGCTTTCCAAATGCTGGAAATAAAAGAGTGTACTACGGCCACCACCCTAGTATAAATGTATTTTTTATTTATGTATATGTTTATGTATATGTGTGTGCCCATGCCTGCACACATGCATGCCCACGTGCATACAGTGTTTGAAGTACCTGAGGAGGCCAGAAGACGGGGTCGGCTCCTCTAGAGCTGGAGCGACTGCTGGTTATAAGCCGCTGGATGTGGGGACTGGGCATTAAGCTCAGCTGCTGGGCTATTTCTCTTGTCTCCTTTATAAATTAAGTTGATATTTGGGACTACTTTAGAATTCCTAGAAACATCAGAAAGACTTTACTTTCCTAGGGCTATAATTAGTAATCAAATTCATTAAATTAGGTCAGTTTTTGATAATACATAAAGTATAGCTGAGTGATGATAATTCTATGCAGTGGAGTCTACGAGCTTCCACATATGGAGCAAGCCATATCTTACCAATCAGATGGATAAGAAACTTAGTTATTATTAGGTCTCAGGAAGTTCATATGTCCATAAATGAGCTCAGGCTGGCTTAGAGAAAGGTTTCTGGCTGTTAGATAAAAGCCTGCCTTCTTAAGGAACTTGTAAAATGTTTTATCTGGTTTGTTTAGTTTTTTCCCCCCAAAGGAGCTCCTTTCTGCAACTATTATTTTCTCCCTATACTCTGCGTGGCTTGTCCACCCTGCTATTCCATCCTAGGCCCCCTGGCTCTCTCTTGTGTCTGTTTTGCTCTCTCCACGATTCTCTCCCATTCTCCAGCTACCCTAGCCCTGCCATGCCCAGTATGTTTCTCTTCTCTCTGGCTCTGGAATCTTCCAGATGTCAATGGATATCACTTTCTCTTATCCAAATATAAACCCTCCTCCTCAAGGAATAGTTATGTCGGCAGTTTCTTTAGTGTACACCCTCACATACAGTTATAAAGTTAGATTGTTGTTGTTGTGTATGTATGTATATTTAATGTATTGTGTGTGTGTGTATGTATGAATATATATATATATATATATATATATATATATATATATATTGTGGAATTGGTGTAAAAAAATTTTTGGTGTGACTCTAACCAAACAAGTGAAAGATCTATACAACAAGGTCTCTGAAGAAGGAAATCGAAGAAGACCTCAGAAAATGGAAAAATCTGCCATGCTCGTGGATTGACAGGATTAATATAGTTAAAATGGCCATCTTGCCAAAAGAGATCTACAGATTCAACGCAATCCCCATCAAAATCCCAACTCAGTTCTTCACAGAGTTAGAAAAAGCATTCTCAAATTCATCTGGAATAACAAAAAACCCAGGATAGCTAAAACTATTCTCAACAACAAAAGAAATTCTGGGGGAATCAGTATCCCTGACTTCAAGCAATACTACAGAGCAATAGTGTTAAAAACTGCATGGTATTGGCACAGTGACAGACAAGTGGACCAATGGAATAGAATTGAAGATCCAGAAATGAATCCACACACCTATGGTCACTTGATCTTTGACAAAGGAGCCGAAAACATCCAGTGGCAAAAAGATAGCCTTTTCAACAATTGGTGCTGGTTCAATTGGAGGTCAGCCTGCAGAAGAATGCGAATTGATCCATTCTTATCTCCATGTACTAAACTTCACTCCAAGTGGATCAAGGACCTCCATGTAAAACCAGACACACTGAAACTAATAGAAAAGAAACTGGGGAAGACTTGAGGACATGGGCACAGGGGAAAAGTTCCTGAACAGATCACCAATAGCTTATGCTCTAAGATCAAGAATTGACAATTGGGACCTCATAAAATTACAAAGTTTCTGTAAGGCAAAGGACACTGTTAAAAGGACAAAATGGCAACCATCAAATTGGGAAAGGATATTCACCAACCCTACATCTGATTGAGGGCTAATATCCAATATATACAAAGAACTCAAGAAGTTAGACCCCAGGGAACCAAATAACCCTATTAAAAATGGGGTACAGATCTAAACAAAGAATTTTCACCTGAAGAAATTCGGATGGCCAGAGGCACCTTAAGAAGTGCTCAACATCATTAGTCATTAGGGAAATGCAAATCACCTGAGATTTCACCTTACACCAGTCAGAATGGCTAAGCTCAAAAACTCAGGAGACAGCAGGTGTTGTCGAGGATGTGGAGAAAGAGGAACACTCCTCCACTCCTGGTGGGGCTGTAAGATGGTACAACCACTTTGGAAATCAGTCTGGCGGTTCCTCAGAAAACTGGACATGACACTTCCGGAGGACCCTGCTATACCTCTCCTGGGCATATACCCAAAGGATTCCCTGGCATGCAATAAAGACACATGCTCCATTATGTTCATAGCAGCCTTATTTATAATAGCCAGAAGCTGGAAAGAACCCAGATGTCCCTCAGAGGAGGAATGGATACAGAAAATGTGGTATATTTACACAATGGAATACTACTCAGCAATTAGAAACAATGAATTCACAAAATTTTTAGGCAAATGGTTTGATCTGGAAAATATCATCCTAAGTGAGGTAACCCAGTCACAAAAGAATACACATGGAATGCAATCTCTGATAAGTGGATATTAATTAGCCCAGAAGCCCTGAATACCCAAGGCACAAATTGCATAACAAATGACTCCCATGAAGAAGTATGGAGAGGGTCCTGATCCTGGAAAGGATTGATCTAGCATTGGAGGGAAATATAAGGACAGAGAAAAAGGAGGGAGGTGATTGGAGAATGGATGGAGAGAAGAAGGTTTATGGGACATATGGGGAGGGGGATCCAGGAAAGGGGAAATCATTTGGAATGTAAACAAAGAATATAGAAAATAAAAATATTAAAAATAAAAGAAAATTGGCACAATTATAAAAACAAGCTTAGTGCTTTCTAACTAGCATCTTACCTGCTAACCCATCTCTCCAGCCCCCTAATTAATATTTTTGAATTGACATGGAACAAGTTAGAAAGTTCTAATATATATATATATATATGTATTTATATATATATATATTATGTGTATATATGGAATAAAAGTACAGACATGTGGGTTTGTATACACAAACACTTAGATAAATAATATTGGCCCTTTTTTTTTTTTAATGTCAGTCCCTTTTTGTGTGAGAAAATTTAAAACACCTGGGGCATCTAGGTATGTAAAATAGGCATACAAATAAAACATATACTGATAATACATCATAAAGAAATTTATTTAAAAGTAATTCTGAGATGGCTTAGAGTATAGAGCTGCTTGCCACCATGCCTGATGACCCAGCTTTGATCCCTAGAACATGCTGGAAGGAGAGAAGCAAGTCTTGCAGGCCAGGCCAGGCTCTGACTTTCACACCTACATCAAGGCATGAGTGCCTATATGCATAAATACATGAACACAACAAAAGTTTTAAAAATATTCTTTGATATACATATAGTCCTATTGTTTATTAAAGATTAAAGCCTATTTGCATACTAATGAGGTATATGTCCTTACTTTTTTTTTTTTTTCTGAGACAGGGTTTCTCTGGGTAGCCCTGGCTGTCCTGGAACTCACTCTGTAGACCAGGCTGGCCTCAAACTCAGAAATCCGCCTGCCTCTGCTTCCCAAGTGCTGGGATTACAGGCGTGCAAGACCACTGCCTGGCGTACTTACATAGTCTTACGTAAAGAATTAAACCATGGCTGAGTTTTGGTACAGCAAGATGTAGAATGTTGTCACTGTTCTTCAGAGTTGGTGGTTATTTTGATTTTATCTGTAATCTTTAATGCTGACAGTGCTGTTTTGCATAGATATGTAGTACACAAAGGCAGAAGTGTATTAAGAGTTTCAGAAATTGTTGGAAATCCTTTTGTAATCTTTTTTTTTTTTTTTGGATTTGGTTTTTTCGAGACAGGGTTTCTCTGTATAGCCCTGGCTGTCCTGGAACTCACTCTGTAGACCAGGCTGGCCTCAAACTCAGAAATCCGTCTGCCTCTGCCTCCCAGAGTGCTGGGATTACAGGCGTGCGCTACCACCGCCCGGCCCCTTTTGTAATCTTAAGCCAAGATTCATTTCATCATTTTGCTTTTCTTTTTTCTGGCTTTTTCAAAACTGTCCTGGCTGACTGCCCTTACTTTGTAGACCGGGCTGGCCTCGAACTCATAGAGATCCAACTGCCTCTGCCTCTGGAGGGCTGGGACTAAAGGCGTGTGCGACACACCTGGATCATGATTTTTTTTTTTAAGTCATTCTTTGACATGAAGCTTGTTAGTAATACAAGCAGGAATTTTAAAACCAAACATTCTAAAAATATAATACAAAGACATACTAATTTGATACCTATATGCTGAGGAGTGATAGTAGAAAATATTTTTAAAGTCTTTTTCCCATAACTAAACTTACATTATGCTTCCAGAAGAACAGAAAATTTTATATGCACAGTGAAAGTACTGCAGCTCATCAAACATACCGGTTTGAAATCTGAGGTGGTGTGTGTGTTAAGCATGCTCATTACAATGCAATGTGTGGTGTGTGCAATGCAAGCATGTGCAATGCAAAGTGTGTGTTGATTAGACAGTGGCTGTCAGTAGTGAGGTGGGGAAAGGCAGTGAGGGGGCCACAGCTGAGACACCCTGGGTTCATCACTCAGGGAATCGGAACTAAAATTTGGACATTTTGTATTCAGAAACATTTTGCTGTTGCTAAAAGTTTCCAGACATTTAATTAGGTCTCCTGTATGGGATGTGATGCACAGGAGAAGCTGGGTTGGGGCTGGTGAGATGACTCAGTGGGTAGGCACCTGCCACCAAACTTGAGGTTTGATCCCTAGGACCACGTGGTGGAAGAGACCTGACTCCACAAGCTGTCCTCTGACACCACATGTGGACCATGGCATGTCACCTCTGCCCTACATGCACACAAAGTAAATAAACTAAGAAATGTTCAAGAGAATAAGAGAACCGGGTTGTGGGCTAGCACTGAGGAACCCAGTGCCTCTGAAATAAGAGAGGAAGGAGCCATGGCTAAGTGTCTTTCCTCAGGAGGAAAACTTACTACATTTTCTGGTTAGATTTGCAGAAAGAGATTTGATCTTTTGTTTTCTCTTTTCTATCTTGGACTAATCATTTTTTTTTTTTTAATTTTTTGACCTATGATTCTCTAGGATGAAGAACGGGATCCCCTTCTTCACAGTTTCAGTCACTTGAAGGAGGTCTTAAACAGTGTGACAGGTAAGGTTCCTATATAGGAAGACAGTGCAATGGATATGGTCCCACATGTAGACAGAATGACTTGGCTTAGTAAGAAATACATGTATTTGATTTGCTGCAGGGATAGACAAAATTTTCTTATAACATATCGTATGGGACAAATAAATGGAACAAAGAAAAGACCATATAGGAAACACTCCAGGGTCTGTGGGCTGTGAGCAGCTCTGCAGCTCGCCTCTGCCTGTGGAGCTCACCAGTCATAGGTAAGACGTATAGGAGGAGGACATATTTTCTTTTTTTAAAAGTATGTGAGTCAGATTTGGCTCATGGTTAAAGCTTGCCAATCTTTTAGTCTTCCTGTGTTCTCAGGTCCTTTGATTTTTATTTTCCTAATCAAATCAACTTTATGCAATATTCACATTTAGAGTTTTCAAAGCCACTTCTGTATCTATTATCCTTGCTAAGTTTTCTCCAGGTGTGTGAAGAAGGCATGCCTCATGTTGTCCCTTTTTATGAAAGAAAGCAAAGTGGCGTAGCTGAAGGACTAGTGGCGTAGCTCACTTTGTAGAGTGTGCATCTCTCACAATAAGCTCTAGATTCAGTCCTGATGCCCTGTAAAACTGGATATGGTGGATGCCCGTACCCAGGGTGGACCTGTGATTGCAGGCCATGAGAGGAGGAGTAAGAGGTGTGGAAATTCAAGATCAGCCTTTAGCTCCATACCCGTCTTATGCCAGCCTAAGCTGTAAGAGACCTATCTCAAGTGAGACAGCCAGCCAGCCAGCCAGCCAAACAAACAATACACGTAAAATAATTTAGCTAATTCATTTTCAGAGGTGGGTGGAGTAAGTTTTAGACTGCTGATACCTGGTTTAGTGCTCTTTCTCATGTTTTACATTACTTTGGTACACTTAATTAGAGGAGACTATATATATATATATATATATATTTCTATAGAGAAGATTATATATATATAAAGTTCCTTTTATTGTGTGTGTGGGAGAAGAGGGTAATGAAAGGAAAAAAAATCAATACCTGTGAATTTGTTGTTGTTATTTATTTTACTTTTGTGTTTTTTTGTTTTTGTTTTGGCAGTACAGACTAAAAGAGAATGTTCCTGTTTTGATTCTAAAAGGCTCTTGTAATATAGACCTGGAATCCCATCAGCTGGTGGTATATCTCAGACCATAATTAAATAGTATTTAGACTTCAAGAAATTAAACAAACAAATGAAAAAAATGTCATCATTTTATGAGAAACACAGGAGAAAGTGTGGAGAACATTTCTTAGTTGTTTTCCCTAATGTGCATCAACGTTAATTATAAAGGAACAACTTTTACTTTGAAAAGGCTTTAAATTTATAAGCCAGGTCTGGTGGCTTACACCTGTAATCCGAGTACTCAGGAGGCTGAGGCAGGAATGCCATGAATTCGAGGCAAGCCTGGCCCACATAGTGCACAGTAAGAAGCATACACAGGGGCTGAGACTTCTTCCTCTATTACCTCACATCCACAGTACAAGGAACTTTGTGTACACACTGAGTTTCAGGAGAGTCTGGGTTACAAAATGAGGGCCTGTCTCAAGCAAGCAAATAAACAATCCAGGCATGGTGGTACAGGGCTGGGGCAGGAGGACTGAAAATTTAAGACCTGTCTAGGCTATAGAATGAGGAGTTCAAGGCCAGCAGAGACCCTCGTCTCAAAACACTAAAATTCAAATGGATCAGAGATACAGCTCAATGGTGGTGCACTTGCCTCACATTCACAAGGCCCTGGGCTCTATCCCTAGAGGCAAGCAAACAAACAAACCAAAAAGGATGATCTAGAAACATCAAATATAGGCAGAGGTTAACACAAGTTCTATTCCCAATACTCATGTCAACAAGCAGCTCAGGAACACGTCATTCTTGAGTGATGACATTACAGGCATGTGACATTACCAGTTCTGGTTCAAAACTTTCCTTTTTTTTTTTTTTTTTTTTTTTTTTTTGTAAGCAGAGAAACTTTTGCATATATATGACTCTTGTACATTTCCTGTACTAGGAAATAAGAACCATGCCTCCAGTGAGGTTGGTTAAGTCCATACCTCTTAGTCTCAAATATATGTATCTTTAGAAAATATCTGTAGTCAGAATTCACACAAACTGTGATGACTGCATGCCCTATAATTAAAAGTACAGAATTTTTATATTGTTACTTTGACCCCAAAAAATGTCAGTGAGAGGGACCTGATTGTTCTCCCTCGGTCATTAGCTGCTCTTGGGGTGGTTTCAGGAGGTTCTTCTGAAGGAATTCAAACAGATGTGTGTTTTCTAGGGCTGTGAGCAGTTTCTTTGGGGGCAAAGAAAGTGTTTTATGGTTCTATAACTCTGAAATTGTATACTGAATTGTATACTTTACAAGGATAAATTTTATACTATGTGAATTAGAGCTCAAAATTTGTTTTTCTTTAGTGTAATCAGGTTTTGGCTGTGCTTCCCAGGCTTGCCTTGAATTTCTGGACTCAAGGGATGCTTTGGTTAACGTCCTCAGTAGCTGGAACTATGTGCGCACTACCTAGCTTTATACTCCATTTAAAACAAATCAAACGTAAGGTACAAAATGATGAATTCACATTTCTTAGGGCTCAGAATGCTGGAGGGAAGCCTTTGAGTGCAGTCATGGCCGAGCTTTGGCCCCATTGCCCAGCGAAGGCAGCAGAAGGCCCTGTGCAGCCTCTTGGCCCAGTTTGTCCTTTTATGTCTCTCTCATTAACTCAAGGAAGCACATGGCTTTTATATTTAAATTTATTCAAGCTGTAATCTTTGACATTTGAGTTAGCTTTTAGTACAGTTTTGCATTTATAGTAATATATATTATGTATTTTCTCTATCCCCAAAGAATCCCTTTTAATCTTTTCCGGATGCAAATTTCAGACTGTCTTGTCCCATCTCCCCTCTCTTGCTCTCTTTCCCCTCCCCCCACAGTGTATGTTTGATCAGGTGTGGCAGGAATATCCACTGTCAAGCTGCGCCCTTTATATTAGTCAATATTATCCTTCTCCCCCCCTCCCTGTCTGTCTGCTCCTTTGGGCTTTCCCAGTTGATTTATAATTTTGGAATTCTCATCGGAGTCTGTAATACAGTTTGTTCATTATTTAACCAAAACCTGTTTAATGAGCAGAGAGAGGCAATGTAAATGTTAGACATGTTGCAGTGATGTACCTTTGTGCTTCTTAGAACGGGTGGGTAGTTAACTCTGTGCTGCCTGCAGGGCTGGGGTATCCTGGGCTTAGGGGCAAAAGGGCCACTCCCACTCCCACAGTGGCCCCTTTGCCCCTAACTGACCTTTATATCTGCCCGAACCCTGCCATAGCTTCACATTCCAGGGGTTCGGTTCCTTTTACCATTCTAGTAATCTTAGTGGGCTCTGGCAAAATACTAGAGGTCTGTTCAAGCTGGACCCTGTGGTAGATCTGAGGCATGGAATGGCCATCATAGAAAGGTCAGGTGTCAGGGCTTCCCATACTGCTCTTGGTTTTAGGTCTGAAAAGAGATGACAGGTGAGAGGAATGATTCTGGCTGACATCATTTGTGATCTTTGGGTAATTTTTTGCCAGACTAGATAGTCTTTGCAAGTCTTAATTCCTCCATTTAGTATACTTTTATGGAACGAGTTTTATTCAGTTATGATTTGTGGATTTGGCTGTCCTTTTTCTTGGTCTTCAAGCACCACCCCCATATGTTTGTGTTCACAAATTTGTAAATTTACACCTACAAAGGGATTCTTTGCTAGAAAAATCTTGGATTTTCATCAGAAAGCAATATTTTAAAACTATCATAACAAAAGTTTCTTAGAGGACTTTTTTTGTGCTAGGGATTACACCCATGGCCTTGTACATGTTATGAAAGTACTTTATCACTGAGCTGCATCCCAACCTTTTTAAAAAATTTGTTTATTAATTTATTTTGACAAAGTTTTACTTTATAGTTCAGGCTGGCTTCAAAATCAGAATCCTCTTCCTCCACCTCCCAAGAGATGGGATATAGGTATTTGCTACCATGCCCATCTGGGACTACCTCTTAATGGCATTAAAGCCTTCAGGGCCAGACTGGAGGAAGACTTCATATATATTATGTATGTATGTATGTATGTATGTATGTATGTATATAAAATAACTGAGAGAGACTGAGAATCAAGGTGTTGTATATGGTAAACCAAATGTGTTTTTGTAGCCACTGGTGTTACAAGACCGATAACTGTCAGACCACTCTGAAACAACTTGTGATCTCTGATCTATTCCGTATAATAATGCTTACGATGTGTGGAGAGGATGGCAGTGAATGAGGACAGTTGGCGGCCATCTTCCCTCCTTCTCTCCCTTTCTTTGACTTGGTCTTATTTAGGACAGGGTTATTGACCCAGTGTGCTATGATTTTGCCATCTCTAGTAGCTTGCTGCCTTTGTTGTTGTTGTTCATTTGAGTAACAAGTCAAGAAGAATGAATAAAAAGTTGTGTATTTTTCAAGTTGGTTTTCTCATGTAAAGCTGTTATAGCCAAAATTTAGATGTTTCTAAAGGCATCAGTGGATTGCATAGAATACATCTTAGGGATAGGATATTTCTTTTCTGAGCTAACTGGGACAGCAGATACTCTGACATACTTGAGTTTAAGAGGGAGAAGCAGGTGCCTGGAGAAAGTGAATGTGTTAGGAGTCTATTTAAATATAGTTTATCTTGGACAAACACACCTGTAGGGTACAGTCTGTCTCAAGCTTTTTGAATTCAGAATCTGAGCTAGGAGGTTTGAGTGCATCTACCCTCCAGAGGTTTCAGAGAACATTTAAACAGAGTCTGGAAGCCAATCTGGGAGGAACCATGACTTAACACCTGTCTGGCCCAGGCCTCTTAGAAATAGCTGCCTAAGTGGAGATACAGCTACCCAAGGATGCCTGATCACCCTCAGAGTGATTGTCAGGAAAAAGACTGAATGCATTATAGTCAATCACTAGATTTACCTCCTGTATTGATTGAATGTATATATTCATTTTTTTTCTATAGGTGTCTGTAGTTTAGGAATAGCAGAACAGCAGACCATGAGGCAGCATATGAAGAGCCATAAGTGAGCCATTGACTTTCCTTCACTTGGAACTGAAATAAAACTTTTTGTTTTGTTTTGTTTTGAGGCAGGGTCTCACTATGTAGCCTTGGCTGGTGGAACTCACTATGTAGATCAGGCTACCCTGGAATGCAGATGTCTTTCTGCCTCTGCCTTTTGAGTTCTGAGATTAAAAGTGGATATCACTATGCCTGGCAAGAATTGAACTTTTGCAGTTTCCAAGGTATAACAGAAAACTATTTTGTTTCTTTTTAGAGGAAATTAAAAGAACCAATTTTGTCAGCAAATTTATATAAATGACTGAATATTGGAAGGGGCAAAGTTGGCATATACAAATGTATGTATTTCCTATACCACTTATTTACTTTCTTGGTTTATAATAAAACATAAGATCATATGTATGTACATGCATACATACATACATACATACATACACACACAGATACAAAACATGAGATTGATGAGCGTATTAGAATGTGGCTTGATCTCTGGCACAGTAATTGTATTTCCAGCTGTTTTTGAAGTAGAGGCAGGATTGCTGAGGCTCAGCAGTTCAAATCATGATTGAGTAGCAGAATGAGACCTTCTTAAAAAAGGGTACGAGATCCTGCCTCAAAAATAAGGTAGAGAACAATAGAAGATGCCCAAGAGTGACTTTTGGCTCCAAGGGCCTGTTCATGTCATCATGAGCTCATGTAGACAGGAACATGCACACACATGATGGGGACAATAAAGACTCTTGAGAATAGATACCTGGGTATGGTGATGCCTGCCTGTTATAATGTGGGAGACAGAAGCAGCTGGATCATGAGTTTGAGGCCAGCCTGGATTGTACAGTTGCGGAAAAGGATGGGTTCATAGTGAGAACCTGTCTCAGAAGGAGAAAGGGAAAGGAACGGAGAGAGTTGTGTGCTTCTTGTGGGTACAGCTCTGCCTTTACTCTCTGGCTGGTTGGTAGGAATGCATGTTTTTTACTATATCTAATTATAAAGAGGAATAATAATGATAATAATAATACCAAGGGCATTATTAATTTCTTAGTTCTCAAAAACAGAGGCAAAGGTACCTGAATACTTTCTAGCATAGTCTGTAGCATTGCAGCAGGATAGCCTCAGAGTGTTAGGTGTCCGAATCGTTAGGGTTGCTTTCATTGCCTTTTTCTTCTTTTTTTTCAATGTTTTGTTTTGCTTTTGGATTTTTTTTTTCAGTTCAGATCTTATCCCCATCCTGGTCCACCCTCTGACTATTCCACATCTCATACCTCCCCTACCATCTCCACTAGGATGCCCCATCCCCCATCTCCCATCCCCCAGACTGCACCACTCCCTGGGCCTTCAGTCTCTTGAGGTGCATCTTCTCTGTTCTTTAGCACTGTTTCTCTTGAGGACTGACGTGTCTCCCTGGGTATATGTCCAACCTGCTGTGTCAGCAATCAGTTGTGTAAAAGGAGGGAGAGCCAGCTGTTCTTTTGTTTTTAACAAGGGGGTAGTAAACTCCCTTTCTTCCACACCCACTCAAACTCTGGGCAAATGCCAAAAGGATTTAAAGAAAGCCAAATGTTTGAAATTCAATCAATGTGTAGTTTTAAGCAGGAAAGATAATGAAAGGTTTGTTTTAACCCTACCCCTCTCTACCTGCCTCATGGTCCTAGGACGGTAATTGATCACCCTAGTTTCTGAAATAGTATAGGGTATGTGTGTGGAAAGAATGAATACCTTTCTACCCCTCCTTATAACCATTAAAAGAGAGTTAGATATATAGCAAAATACAAGTTAGAACCTTTAACTCAGACCACTGTAGAAATGTGTGGAAGGTGAGGAGCTCTGATTCCTTTATTGTCCCACTTCTGCCCCACAAGTCAACAGGCGGGGGTTACCCTTTTCTGTAGCCTTTGTTTTATGACCTTTCAGACTTAGATGGACAAGTGCTCCTGGACGCCTGCTGGCTAGCTTCTCATGAAAAGTCTCTTCTGGAACATCAGCCTCTGTTAGCCACTGCTGCGACTGTAGGTCAAGTTCTGAAGGCTGCCACATGTGCACAGGGCACACTGACATTCCCTTGTTTCACGCTTTCTGAGCAATTGTCAGCTGTGGAATTCACATTATTGCCTCCAGGTTCTTGCCCAGTGTGAACTGTGGGTATTTTGGAAGTAGTCTGATAGACTGTACATCAGAGGACAATAAATCATCATTTGATTTGGTGAGAAGAGCCAGATGTAGTATAGGAGGAAGGACTTTCTGTAGCCGACCATGCAGTTGCTTCCACATGTCCCATGTCCGGGAAAGCATCTTAAGAAATGGATGATAAGGGTAACTGGGGACACGATGGGATAGGTAAAGGACCAAGAGGGCTTCAGGATTGGCCTTGGATGAGGAAGAGTATTAAGAATAGGAACAAATAAGATTTCCCTGATATTGGTGTTTTCCTTTAGTTATTTTTGTCTATAAGTAAAATAGTTGGCAGAAAAACAAAACTGTAAAAAAATATCATTCCACATGAATGTTCATTTTCTTTGAGTAAACAGCAGGTTTAATAAAACTGGCACCTGAGGCTGGAGAAGTGGCTCAGCGATTAAGAGTGCTGGCTACTACTGTACTCTAGAACTCAATTCCCACATGGCCGCTCACAACTGTCTGTAACTCCAATTCCAGGAGCTCCTTGGCACTAAGCACTCACATGGTGCACATATGTATGTATGCATGCGGGCAAAATGTACATACACACAAAATAAAAATAATCTTAAAAAAAAAGCTGGCACCAAATTGATTTAACCAAACAGGAACTGAGGTGATGTCCTGACTGTCTTACTAAGAGCTAGAGCAATATTTTCAGATTGCCTCTCATAGTGAATTATAATGTAACACTGAGGTATGTGACAGCTCTTCCCTGATTTAATTAACTAACTAACTAACTAACTAATTATTTTTATTGTTATTTTGTATAGATGTGGAGTAATTTTTTTTTATACCTTCACCTGAATTCTAGGAGCCAATGCAGGGTGTCAGGGTTCACAGCAAGTGCTGTTTACCGAGTGGTTCCTTTTTCCAGCTCCGTTTCCAATTATTACTTTTTATTTTATTAAAATTGTTTTAATTTACATTTATTTAGTATGTCATAGATAGTTATGATTTTCTCACTCTGTCATTCATTTTGCATTTACTACTTGGCATTCATTGTGAACAATTGCTTTCCTCTTTAGCTGGAGAATAAACCAAAAATTTTCCCGAGAAAGGCATGGCAAACTTTTAACTCTTGGTTTTAATAAGTGTTCAGAACAGAAAGTTTATATAAATAATGACCATTGTTGATGCCAAATTTGTTTTTTTCTTATTTGACTTATAAATAGTCAAAGCTTATAAATAATCAGGTATTGCTAATGTTTAAATTGTTTCAAGTTTGATCAATGAGACCATCTTCAGACTGGTTACTTTGTTCTTTTAACATGACTCCTTTGAGTACTTCATGCTTTCTGATAAAGCAGGTAACATTAATGGGGAGGTGGGAAGATAAAGTAGAAGCTATTGGTGTATCACATGTTATTAATAAGGGTAAATATTATTTTATTTCATTTAGAGCCTGGGTTATGGGGCTAAGGAGGAGACTCATTTGGTAAAGTGCTTGCCATGCAAGTCTGAGGATCTGAGCTTGGCTCCCTAAGACTCAGGTAGAAAGGTAGGACACAGTGGCATGGGTCAGGAATCCCAGCTCTAGAGATGTGGAAACAGGATGCTTGGGATGGAAGAGGCAGCCAGTGTAGCCAGTTGGTGAGCTTCAGGTTCAGTGAGAGACTTTGTCCCAGAAAATAAAGAAGAGATCAAAGAAGATACCTGGTATCAACTTCTAACCTCCATACATGTGCACCATATGTACACATACACACACACACACACACACACACACACACACACACACGCACGCCAGAACTCACGTGCACACACACACACACACACACACACACACACACACACACACATACTCGTGTTAAAAAAAATAGAAAGAAAGAAGAAAGGAAAGGGTTATAATCAAGCTGTACTTGTATTGATAATACTCAAAAAAGTTTAGAAGCCTGGCAGAGAGTTTGACTCACCCTTGTCCCAGAACTGTTTTGGACTTGCAGTGTTATTTCTTGGGCAAGAATCCAAAAGAGTGCAGTTACTCTTATGTCCCTCCTGCTACTTATTTATTTCATCCTTCTCTTCCTTCTCTTCTTACTTCCCCTCTTCCTCCCCCTCTTCTTCCTTCTCCTCTTCATCTTCCTCCTCTTCTTTCTCCTCCCTTCTTCCTCCTCCCCTCTTCCTCCTCCTCCCCTCTTCTTCCTCTTCCCCCTCTTCCCCCTCCCCCCTCTTCTTCCTCTTCCTCCTCTTTTTCCTTCTTCTCTTCTTCCTCCTTCTCTCCCTGTTTTTTCTCTTCCCCCTACCACCTTCCTCTGGTATAAATCTACATCCATGGTTTATTGTTAATACTCACTATAGGTAAACACATTTTATGAGTAGCCCTGATGACTTTGGTGGAGGTTCCTAGTTCCCTCTTCCCAGGAAGAAAGGTCCTTGGTTCAGCTCACCTGGACAGAAATTGTAGGGAAAACAGTTGCAGGGAAAATGGACTTTTGTTGTCAGAATCCAAATAAGGCTCATTAATCCTCCCAGTTGAGTGCCAGCTTAGCATCTTAATCAGTCTCCTTTCAGGGTTTAAAGACTCATTCTGTTTTCTAGATTCTATGAAGAAGAAAATGAATAGTGCCTGCTTTGATGGAATTGTTATATATGTAGGGAATGGGAGATATTACCAAGGTCCTAGGTAGACTACAGGCTCAAGTAATAACATAAAACTGGATTGTGTATGGACTGAGGAAGGTAAGGGAAATGTGTATATCGGTATAATTTTTCTCCAAAAACCAGAGGTAAAGAGGAAGTTGGCTTGTTTGTACATTAGAGATTATTTCACCCCTATTTACCTAATTGATGTATTTAAGACATTTTTAATCAGACCAACTGATAGTAATATGTAGTTTTTGGAATCTTGTTTTAAAACTTTTATTTGTTTTTGTTGTTTATTGAGACTTATAGTACCTAATACTGGCCTAGAACTTACTCTGACTATAAACTCATAGCAATCCTTCTGCCTTATCCTTCCCTATGTTGGGATAACAGGCTTGTACCACAATACCCACCAGTAATTCCAAACTTGCAAAAAAGTTGTAAAATTAATACTGAGATCTCCTATATGCCCTTTTGCTAGTTGATTTTATTGTCTTCTTTCTCACTATACGTTATTTTTTCTAAATTACTTGAGAAATTAATCATATACACCTTGATATTTCAATGTATGTTTCCTACTAAGAACAAAGATATTTCACATAATCTAAGTAAAATGATCAAGTTCAAGAAATTTAATGATTCAATAATTTATCACTAATGTTTGTCTAAGTTAAGGTTTCTATTGCTGTGATAAAGCACTGTGTCCAAAAGCAACTTAGGGAGGAAAGGGGTTATTTCATCTTGCAACTCTCAGGTCACATTCCGTCATTGCAAGAATAAGGGCAGGAACCTGGAGACAGGAATTGAAGCAGAGGCCATGAAAGAATGTTCCTTATTGGCTTGCTCCTGGTGGCTTGTTCAGGACCATGTGCCTAGGGGTAGCATTGCCCATGGTGGGCTGGGCCTTCCCATATTGATATTACTAAAGAAAATGACCCACAGACTTGCCCCCAGGAAATCCTGTGGAGGCATTTTCTCAATTAAGATTTCCTCTTCCCAGTTGACAGAAAACAACCAGGACAATTGACCACTTGTCAGTTTGACACACAGACAAATCACTATTAACTTCTCCGTTCTTCCTTGTCCCTAAGATGCCATGTTTATATTAGTATTGCAATATAAAACATTCCAACTTTTAAAAGTCTCACAGTCTTTAAAAAATCACTTTAAAATTTCAGTCTCTCTAAAATATCCAAAGTTGCCTGGTGGTAGTGGAGCACACCTTTAATCCAAGTATTTGATGGGGAAAGGCAGGCAGATCTCTGAGTTTGAAGTCAGCCTGCTCTACAGAGTCAGGGTTATATAGATGGTGATGTCCAATAATAATGGTGATGATGATGATGATAAATAAAATATCCAACATCTCCTTAAAACTCCCCAGTTTTCAGAGAGACTCCAAACGTTCACAGTTTCTCAACTGTGGGCTCCTGTAAAATAAAAAGTAAGTTACATGTTTTCTTATTCCAAGACTTAAGAACAAGGATACAACTACATTCAAATCAAAGCAAAACTCCAAATTCATCAGTGTGAAAAGCTCAGTGCTTGATGTCTAGGACCCAGTCAAGATCCTCTGGGCTCCACAGAATCTTGGTTAAGTCCACTCTCTAGCTCTGTCCTCCACAGCACATACAGCCTGTCTCCTGGGCTAAGGATGGTTCTACTTCACAATTGCTGCTGTCCTTGGTATTCCTTCGGTGGTACTGACGTCATCAAAATGATGCAACTATACTGAGCCTTCACTAAAAGCTTCTTCTGAGTTCAGGGACTTTGACCCTGCCACAGACTGCCAAGCTTTAGCTTCTCTCCATGAGCACTTCATCCCTGATACTTCTACTTCAGCTGAGCCTGCACATCCACAGCATTAAGTCTCAGCTATTCTCCATGATCCCTTCATATCCTCAAAACCTGGAAAACTCTTATTATATTACCAAGTTCAGCTTCCAGCTGTACACTGACCCTGAAGAAATACTTTCCAGAAGATTTTACATCAATAATACTGGTCTTTTCTTAATCACAGCTGATTCTTCAGACTCACATGACCATTACCAATTGTCCTGGCAAAGCAAAGATTTTACTTTAGTTGTTTTGGTGTCTTGTTAGTCACAGTCTAATCTTCAGCCTCAGATAACCAGAACAACAGATTCTGAATTCAAAATATCAGTTTCTCAAATAGAGGCTTTAAGGACCTGTGAAAATTTCTATTAAAATTTCACAAGCTAGGCTCCATTGTCTGCAGACTTTATTTAGTTCCACCAACATCTCATCAAGCTCTGAACACTCATTCAGTGGCTTTTCTAGCCCAAAGTTCTAAACTCCTCCATAATCACCCCAAAACAACATGCTCAGTTCTCTCATGGCAATGTTCCTCTCCTGGTACCAATTTATGTGTTTGTTACATTTCTATGGTTATGATAAAATGCTGCAACCAAAGCACCTTGGGGAGAAAAGGATTTCTCTTCTCATGCAGCTCCCAGGTCCCTCATTGAAGGAAGTGAGGGCAGGAACCAAACAGAAGCTATGGAGGAACACTGCTTATGGGCCTAGTCAGCCAGAGCAGTAATAGGTATTTCTTATACCATAGAGGATCCCAGGGGTGACACTTTAAACAGTAGGCAGGCTGGCCTCAAACTAGTAGAGATTTTCTTGTTTCTGTTTCCCAAGTGTTGGGATTACATACGTGTGCCACTACACTGGCAACATTGATATTTTCTATAATTACAGATCAGGTTCATATATCTATTGTCCATCTACTCTATTTGTTCTTCCCTCTCACCTTCTCTCTTTTGATATTTTTCATTTTTTAATGTTTATTCATAATTAGATTCTGGTTATATATTTGACATGAATCTATATATCACTTCTAATATCGTGACCCTTTTATGTTCTTATATTTATAGTTGCCATTTATAAGTGATAGTATTAATCATATTAATCATCTAATGTTACATGGATTCTTTATTATATGGGTACTACTTGCTACTTAGAACTAATAAGCTATTTATAGGAGTGAATTTTGAGTAGTCTCTTTTTCATTTTTTTCTTTTTTCTTTTTGGTTGGGCAGGGGAAAGAGTCTAATATAGTCAAGACTAGCCTCAGACTCACTTCATGGTTGAGGATGACCTTATGTTTCTGAGTGTTGGCATTACAGGCCTAAACCACAAAGCCTAGTTTATGTATTGCTGGGGACTGAACCCAGGACTTTTTGCAAGACAAGCAAGTACTTTGCCAACTGAGCTAAGACCTTAGCCCCTCTGATTTTTTGTTTGCTCTTTTGGGAGACTTACTGTGCTGTTTAGGCTGGTTTTGAACTCATGATCAGTCTTCCAAGTGCTGGGATTATCATAGTACACCAACATACCCAGCTGTGATGCTGTTCTTTTGGTAGAAAATAAATTAGTTACTGAGAAGCATGAGGAATCATAGGTTAACCCACCAAGGTTTTACAGCTCTTTTAAAACACTGGACAGAACCTTACAAAATGTTTTGTTGTTTGTTTGTTTGTTTGTTTGTTGATAAGACAACATTAGAAGCAGCCAGAGTAAAAGTAGATGAAGAATTTAAAAGTCTTCACCAGAGAAAATGGAAGAGCTGATGAAAATAAGCTCCAATGTTAATCTATTGCTCAGCACATCTGCTAAACATCTATTCACACTGACCACAGTGCACTGAAACTGGTCTCCAGGAAAGAGCTTCTTACGAAGGTGCCTTACTGTGATGTGTCAGTCAGAAGCAGGGGAGCTTCCTGAGTGAAGTCTGTCGTTGCACCTTCTGCCTTTAGTTACATAACTGGTAAAGGTCTTAGAAATGCGGATGTTTTTCTATGAATGAACCACAGGCTAAGAGCTGTACAACACCACAGTATTAATACTGTCTGTTCTCACTGATAACCTCTAGATAATGACTGAATAATTAGGAGGATGGGGCATTCTCCCTTCTTTTTCTTTGGTAGGTAGAACAAAAGCTATTTGCCAATGAAGCACTTTACCAAATTTGGTGACTTTTCAGTAATCTATTGCCAAATATAAAATGCTACATTGAGTTGTGTAACCCCAAAAGTGGGAAGTGGATCTGATAAGGCTGCCCCCAGCTATATAATAATTTTGAGGCTAGTCTAGCTATTTGAGACTTTGTCTCAGAAAAACAAAAGAAACATCGTTTTGACATTTCCAAAAAGATCTGTCTTGAGGCTGGGGAGATGGCTCTAGTGATAAAGAGCACTGTCTGCTTTTCCAGAGGATCCAGGTTTGATTCCCTCACCACAACTTCAGTCATAGGGGATCACACGCCCTCTTCTGGCCTCCACAGGCACTTTAAGCACATGGTACAGACATAAATGCAGGCAGAACACCCATATATATATAAACATAAATATATGTAGAAAAGAGATTTGTCTCAGTGAAGCTTGGCTAGGTGGGATCCTGATCATTTCCTAGGATTATGCCAGCAATTATCACCCAGGGGCAAGTTTTTCTCGACTCAACCAAAAGTGCAAATACTTGTTTTTTTAGGTCAGAATGACAGCAGCCATATGAGTCTCTCTCTCTCTCTCTGTCTCTCTCTGTCTCTCTCTCTCTCTCTCCCTTCCTTCCTTCCTATGTGTGTATGATTGTATGTATGTATGTATCTATCTATCTATCTATGTATCTATCTATCTATGTATCTATCTATCTATCTATGTATCTATTTTTCTATGTATCTATGTATCTATGTATGTATCTATGTATCTATGTATCTATCTATCTGTCTATGTATCTATGTATCTATGTATCTATCTATGTATCTA